>NC_048278.1:13158820-13436320 GCF_009762535.1 Notolabrus celidotus
AGGCCTAGAATGTTTTCCTATAAGCTGACAGTATGGTTAATGTTTGGGTGGGTATTATACTGTTGAGTTGGTAATGATGTGACTGTCATTACAGCCAATCTATAAAAACTCTTAATTCCACTTTTTACCTGTAGTGTGGTATCTCTTGTGTTTGATTTTTGCAATGTTTCACTGAAAATAGCATTGAGCATGTTATAAAGCCAGCTATATTTCATAAAATTATTCAATACCATTATGGGTCTGATGATTTCTACTACTTTTAGTTACTACATTTTTCCAAACATAACACTGAAACCAATAGTCTCTGATCTAAATGACCAAAATGCAGTCAAAGTACTGTTATGAAACAATAACAAAGAATTTTTGTAATAATATATGCAAAGTAAGTCCCAAGTATGACATGTTTTAAAAGATGAACTTAACCGGTCTTTAAAATAACATTAAGTACTGGTTCCCCAGTCTTTTGACCAACACAATGATCCTAAAGCCATCCCACTGAGGTGATCAACCCATCGGGGAGCCGTCTTTGGCAAAAGTGTCCGCCTATAGAGAACAGTTTAAAAAGAAAACATGCTGATATCCAGCCACTAGCAAATAAAAGTGGTTTGCCATGCTGACAGCTTACATTTAATTCTGAGATTTGAAGAGTCAGACACAACCACTACTGGGGGTCAGTCTGTGGAATGGCATCCCACAGAGACCCCTTGATAGAGGGACTGGAACTGAGCAAGGGAGGGGTAAAGATATGGTAAAACATGTTTAGAGCTCAAGTAAACTGCTAAAAGGAATAATTGTAAATTATTATCATCTCATGAATGGGCTAGCATTTGAAGAAAGATCAATTGTGGGCTGCTACCATGCATTGTTGGAATGAATAGCTTAAGAGAACGTTGACCATAATGGCTACCTGCAGTGCTTGGAAAAAAACAGAGTGCGCCCCCACCAAGCCCTCCATCTTTTATAGAGCTGCAAGAAGCCCCGGCTTCTCCTTTGGTCAAAGCAAAATGAAAAGAGAAATCCACCCCTGGGTTTAAAATAAAAGGCCTGGATCAAACTAACACCAGGAGAGTTTTTCGTCCACTTTGCTACCTGCAGTTTCTGCGTATTAGCCTCTTCTACTCCTGGTCTGTGTCCCGCAGTGAAATGAATACAAAATTACATTTAAGTTAATGCTACATGACATTTCCTCTCCATTCACATGCATTCTCTTTACTTTTTGTTTGACTTCTTGGAGCTGTTGCACATTTGTAAAAACCACCTGCAGGAGTGATTTGAAAATTTGGAAAAGTGCACCTGAAGCTGTCCGATAGCAATGACCGACATCCTCAAAGACCATTTAAGCCATATTACTGGCGGTGTTCAATAACTGCATGCAAACGGCCAAAATAAATAATGCATTATTACTTTGTATTAATAATAGCAAAGAAATGCGTCTCAAAACAGCATCAGACATGATGGAGACCCCCTACCTGGCAGCCTCCGTATCCACGACCCCCGCTGTTTGTGTATTGTCGAACCATAGCAGCCCACTGACAGCCTCCCATGGATTGCCAATTTCCCGTTGGTGGTCCAGAGTTTCGCCTGTCCTTTCTCAGCATTGTGCAACTGGAATAGGTGCGTCCTCCCCTGTTCACGCTGCGGTTGTAGCTCCCCGATCTGATTGGACAGCGCCAGACGAGACTTCATCAGGAGAACATCCCTGTCGTCATGACAACTTGCCAATATCCCAACAGGGGTGTGTTAGTGGGAGGGTGGGGTGTTGGGGCATGGTTGCATTCCTGCCTGCGACTGGAAATCGAAAAACGATTCATTTTGCATCACTGTTACCTCACTGCTCGTTTCCCCCCGTGTCAGTCCTAGCGGGCTTAGGTAATCTGTCCGGTGCGATCCCCGAGAATGTATGGGCGACTCTGCCACACTATGCGAGTCTACTACCAGCTGTCCCATCAGGGTTTCCCAGTCCAATGTCTCGCACCACAGGGTACTAAATCAGCTTATACGATGTCCATAATCAGTATTCCATCACGGAGCGAATACAAAGAGGGATTTCTAACTCTAACAAAAAAGTTTTCTCCTGATGCAATACTATGTATTATCATGTTTCAGCAACTCACACACAAAAAAGATTTTTACAAAGGGAACTACAGTTTGGGATGTTTGTTTGAAACCATAGTAACCAAGTTGAGGCATGGGAGAACTTTTGAGAAACAAGTAGCTTTCTATCATAAAAGCCTTTTTCGTTGTACCCACACACTTCTCACACACATCGTACCAATGAAAACTGAGAACAGTTTATGTTTGACTAAGAAGACTATTGTACTAGCCGATCTTTCTGCTAACTCAGCATTTAATTTCACAACAAAAGAAAGACAACCAAATCCCACAGTATCAGGTTTAAAGAAACGACAACTACAAAAAGATGAAAATAAGAGAGGACAGAGGAAGAAAGTGAGAGAGAAGTAAAGCAAGCATTATCTTGTTGTCAGCCATGCTATCGGCAGCACAAACAGCTGAATGTTTGGCGGATAAGACTCCTGCTGTGCTGCTAGCCTGCTAGCCGATGATTAGCACAGTGCAGGCGGCTGGTTCCCAGGGTTCTTTCCCAGATACCTCCTGCCGAGTTGGAGACGTTGACCTTGGCCACTGCTGGGGTTCTCCTCCCCTGCTAGGAGTGAATGGCGCTCTGGGACGGAGGGCCCTAGCCTCCGCACTCCTTTGATTACTAATCCCCCAAACATTGTGCACCACCAGACACCCTACCTGGCCCTCTAGCTTGAGGCAGCTTGGTACTGGCCATTGAAAGCAGGTGATGAATGGGACATAGCTGCTGGAGTCCGGGCTCCCTGGGTAGCGGAGGAGCTCTGCAGGCCTACAAAGCTGCTTAAAACAGTCAAGTCTGGTTCTCATCTGTTTTGGTGGATTTCAGGAGAAAGAAGGATGACCCCGCTTAGTCCTTGCTTTTCCAAGTTTTGATTTGTTCCAAAAATAGTCATATTAACTGAGCATTAGGGATTCACAGAATGTAAACAATGTCCTCCACAACCCCTGAAAGGGCAGAGTGTGACATAAGATACCTGTCAACAGATTCATGTTCATGTAAGTACAAGTTTGGAAACACAAAAGCTGACAAATGAAAAAAAAAAATACTTCCACTTACCAGACGAGCCGGCAAAAATTGATTGGGTGTGGTTTGTGAGAGGACATGGACTTCTTCTTTAAGCGATAGCATCCTTTTTATGACCACCTCCCACTGTGGGTTACAGCTTATGTGTTATTCTGTATCAGCATAGTTTATATTGTGTCAGCTTTAGGCATTTTGTTCTGCGTGTGAAGTCACTAATAGTGCTTTGACTATTTGGATGGCGACTCTTGCGAGATATTATGTATGTGATATTCCAAATTACATAAAGAAAAGAAAGCGATTTCCCATGGAAACTTTTCAAAACATGTTCGGACTGACTCACAAAAGCTAGATATTGTATAAAATTCACCATGACAATCAGAAGACACCAATACAATGCCGCTCTCAATGACGGTAACCCTCGATTCTGCCGATTCAGATTTTCGCCCCAGTGACACAGAATCCCAAATTGTTCCCAAATACATTACAGCAGAAAAAAAGGGTAAAAAAAGAAAGAAAAGAAGAGCGATACCGTGAAGTGAAAAATGAAAACACAAACCTTCTCATTGTAACGTCAGCAGCATGCTCAAGAAAGACTGCTGGATGCCAGATTCTTAAGGGGACCGGAGCTGAATTCAATGCCTCTTGTCAGGGAAGCTTGATGTGATTATCGCCCCCTGCTAGGGCAGGGATAGTGAAGTTGTCTGGTGCTGGCAAGGACGCTCAAACAGCTCTGCGGGATGCCCCCTCGCTGTCCCCACTCCAGGAACATCGCTCCGGACGCAACAGGGGGTGGGAAGCATCCACCATTTCCACCAAAGGATCTGTGTGTACATGTGGCTGTGTGTGTGCATGTGCGCATGTGTGAATTTACGTTGAGTTGACATTATTTCCCTGCTGTTCCTAAGTGTTGTTACGGCTGATTTTTTGAGGAAAATGGGGATTTCAAGACAAGAAGGGCCCCTTTACAGCTAAAAAAAAACCTGTGTTCAAGTTCAAGGTGCTGCTGACTGGCAACTTATGGACTTATTATTCTTTAATGCATTACGCCTCGGTGTGTGAAGCAATTTTAAGATAGTCCCAAGTGTGTGTACTTATTTGTGTTTGCCTTTAAGTGAATAAAAATCATTGTTTGTTCCACCTCAGGAAGAATCCCCTCCCCCTGCTATCCACTGAGGACTCAGCCGCTCCCGGCTCATATTGACTGACCCTCTGTTGACTATTGATCTATGAATTTGTACAATATGATAATAACAATATGTCTTTTTTAGTGGGATTGCAATGTATCTGTTTCATTTCAGTCTTCACAGACACTTGTACAACAGCAGTCAAATACAACAGAGCATGTATCTGAGTGTAGCATTCAAACGTAAGTCTTATACCCTGTAGATTTTCTCTTGTACGGCTGCATATATGAATACATCACTGTAGGGTCATAGCTTTAAGTGAATTATATGGACATTTGACTCAGAAATTGTGTGTGCAAAATGTAAACATAACATAAATAAAAGAAAGAGAATGAAAGGCCTTAGGATAAAGAAATTGTCTCCTAAGGAAATATTTATGCATGTAAGAAGGATCATGAGAAGCACAGCTGGAAGAAAAAGAAAATTCTACCACAGAGATAGGCAGTTTAGATCCTGACACAGTGACATACATGTCAGACAAACGTGTCAATATGCCTTGACCACCCAAGCATAACTTCACTAGAGCATTGCCTTATGGGTTATTAGGGCATTTTAGGAGATCTTCCTACAATGTACCCCCCTCCTTGCTTTCTCTTCTGTCCCCCCTGGAGGCAAAGGGTGAAAAATAAGACTTCAAAGCAACTCCAAAATAGTCCTGACACAAACTCATTTCCTCATGTTACATGAAGGGGGCTGGCAGGCTCAGACTGCTCCGACTCTGGTATGTCTCAGCCTCCAACTCTGCGCTACCTCATAACAAGCGGTGGTGACGGGATGCCATTTTGACAGAGCGATTATGGACAGTCTGACATAGACTTAAAAGGAGCCAGATGGGGGGAGAATTTATAAGGCCCTATCTGTGGGTCATGCTGGGCTCAGATGAGATGAGGAAATGGGGGCTCATTTAGCGGGATGCTATTAGCAGTGAAGGACCACAAATGACTGCTGCTTGTAACTATATTAAGATGGAGCAGCCGAGGCTGGGATAGCCTGTACATTCAGCTGTTAAAACTTAGTCTTGACATTTTCTAAACCACAAATCAGGACATTTTTAGAGGAGAGGTGTTTGTACTGAAAACACAAGTGAGAGAGTCAATCTGTTGAGGACATATTTCTTATATTATCTCCATGGATATCCAGCTGTGCAGATAGTTTTGATTTTATGTTCCCAGGTTTTAAGATATATGCTTGTTAAGATTCCGCTACAGCTGTATAATGAAATCTGTCTGCCGAAAGATTTTTTTCCCACAGTTAAATTTTACATTTTCTTATAAATTGTGTGTTTTTACAGTTTTGTTGAGCAGCAGAATTCATTTCAATTCCTCTACATTTTATCATATGAAGAAAAAAAAACATTTGTATACTTCTGTCTTGTCTTGTAGACACCTTAAAAATATTTATGTCTCATTGATTTAGCATTCATTTATGCAGCAGATCCATAAATGTTGTCCTCTTTCAATCTGTTCTTCTTCCTGGACAAATCGCAACACCTGTATTACCCATGATGCAGAAAACAATAAAAGCTGGGTTGTAGATCCAGAACGGCTTTGTTTGGAGTTCTGAATATTGCTGCTGATTAAAGAGGCCTCACAAGCTCACAAGTAATTCATAATATCCTTAGACACCTCTGGTGCTGACTGTCAAAAAGGTCAGAGTGAAACGTATGTTTTCACTGGTGAAAGTGAATGCCACAACCCAGATGTACCTAAGTGTGTTTATTTATTCAGCCCACGTTAAATACTGTTTGATTAAAGATGATAACTTCTCATCACATAAGACTCGTGACTCATTGAAATTTATTTGCAGACCATCTGAAAATTGCTTTTGCCTTTATCATGTGATGCAAACAGTCTGGTGTCTTAAAGGAATCTCTTTTGTATTTCTGTTCATTTGTTTTGGTTGGGAACATTCAGAGCCAATGAAGAGTGTCTTATATTGGGCTAGAACAGTTTGTGTCCTGTTTGGGTTTGTCAAATAATTGCTCTTTTAAAATGTAATCAATAGCTAATTTTTAACTGGTAATCACTTTTTTAATGCCATTGCCTGCTGACCACAGTTTGATAAGCTGCACCTGTGTGCTAAGATCAAGTGGTGGCACAAACTTTGGCTTACTTCAGCAGTATTAACGAAAAAAAAAGCTATTTTCGTATTATTTACTTATGATTTATGGGTCTTAAGTTTGCTGTAATGAAAACATTGTCCTCAAGTTAATGAAAACATTAATGGAGGTCAGATTGGTCACTTCTAGTGCTTTCCGGTTAGTCTTGCAATTTGACAGTGTAGGACAGATTTGCGTCTCAAGATGAATTGTATGATCACAAACACAGTATAATAAATCCACTTGCATGTAGATATCTGTTTATAGAGATTAATAACACATTGTCAGATTACTACAGATGGGTGCCATTGTGTCATTGTTGTGTGTTCTGTCTGCTTATGCAAGTCATAAATGTTAAAATCATAAAAGGACAGGAACATTAACTATGTGGTTTAGTTAACAAACCTTTTCTGCAAATTTCTTACCCTAAATAATATCATACTTCCAAAGCATAGATGTTATAGAGAGCAATAACCTTAAAACATATCTGGCAAAAGACTGATTAAAAAAACAGTGTCAGTAAACATAAAGCAGGGCTTTGTGGGTTCATCAAACATTGTATTGTCTTTTATTTCAGAATGGTATTAAACATGATATTTAACATGCAAAGCACAAAAGAGGTGTTAACAGGTTAACAAAAACTGACAACTGAAGAGTAAAACGTAATTTATGTTTCATTTTCTTTCATACTTAACTTAAACTTCAGCTGAATTGAGGACTGATGATGTCTGTGTGGGCCCATGTGTGTTTGTGTGTGTGTGCGTGTGTTCCTATGTACCTGTGTGTCAAAACAAGGCCCAGACAGCTGCACAGTCTAACGTGGCCCTGAACTTGACTTGGCTGAAATTCAATCAAGACTTTGACACACTTATAACTTAGAAATTATAAACTGGCTTCAGATCTGAAGTATAATTTGGAAGGAGACTAACCTCCCTGGACTTCTTCCATCAAAGGAACTTCTTCATTTAAAAGTTTCTAAATGCTTTTAATCTTTTTTTTTTCCATTAAGTCTGCGTGGCAGCAGCAGGCTGATGATGCAGTGAGGGATAAAATATTCCGTCAGTCGTGCTGTATTTGATGGTCGGGGAGGAACCTGCAGCTTGGAATAGATGCCAACAGCACTATTTGGCCAACAGGTATCCAGCTGTTGCTAAGGACCCCCTCCTGCAGCAGCACTCTGATGATGATTGGTTGATGCATTTTATCCAGGGGGATGGGCTGCTGCATTGTGTACGTCTACCTACACAGACAGTGAGATAATGCTGCAGATTGGGTCTTAATAGGGAGTTCTTCCTTCAAAAGAAACCATTTACACCCAAACAACAGACCTGCCTACTGCATATATTACACCGACTCATCTGCATGATGCATTTCAATCAGAGGGAGAAATGAGGTAAGATTGTTAATCAAGATAAGGTGATACCATTATTAGATAAGTCCAGGATGTAATGTAGCTTATATAATGAAAGTAGGAATGAACCTGGGCAAATTCATAAGATAATAATTGGTACATGCGCTCAATCCGCTCAGAAAATTGATACTGTCACATTAGCCCCAACATCATGCACCTACACCACTATCACCTGCACAAACACACACCAAGATCTATGCACATACGCCTCAGTGAGATAGAAAATGCATTTAAAGTGGGATGAGTCATAGAGCAATAGCTTAGGAAATAATGAGTGATGATCAAATGAACATAAAAAAATTATCCATTTCACAAATTGCAGCCAGGCACAACTTGGAATCTCTACATCAAGCCGCACTAAATATAGATTGTATGAAAGCTATTGACTTTTTCATTGCTTCAGGATACATTGATTTTTCCCTTTGATTGTGTTTTCCTCAGACGCAGGAAGAGGAAAAGCAGCTTCAAACTGATGCACAGATAGCACAGACGTTTTCAACAAAGAAGGGATCCAAAAACAGATACCTGGCAGGACTGAGCAGCCAAGGACACGCTGTGAAAAGCTGCACAGTTAGAAAGCAGTGACACGAACCTGTTGAGCGACTCTTTCCTCTCTCCTGCTCGGCTGCTGGGAGGAGGACACTTGTTTCTCTGGCAGAGGGGGTTTTGATCTTTTTGCGTCGGCATCCGCTTCCTCCATCTACAAAGGCCATGAAAGAGAATGAGTAATTCATCTATCTGTGTGCATGTGTGTGTGTGTGTGCGTGAGTGTGTGCTAGGCATGACCTATTTCTGCTGCACTGACATGAGGTTGGCATTTGAGCCAGTATAACTGCTGACAGGCTCTCTGTTGCATAAGGTGCTGGTTCCCAACATATTGAAGAGGTAACTGATTTTAAAACACTAAATATTTGCACTAGACATTGTCCACACTTTTAACTACTTTTAACTTCAGGTTCTGTGTCATTCTGTGTTCACTAGAGCTGGAAACCAAAAGTTTTATGTTTCAGTTATTGACTGAAAAACATGGCTAGAACATGGTACTCTGTCAAGCTGAATCTGTTGTACTGAATACATCAAGTATCAAAAGAGGGAGGAAAAGTTGCACTTTCATTCAGTGTGAGGCGGATGTTACAACAAGGACTGCAAACTTTACTTTAATGGAATTAAATCTGTCAATGAGCGACAGCAACTACCTGGCTAGCAAAAAAGCCAACGTACAGGGCCAAAGCCATATTGGTGTTATGTACAATAATCTCGATTATTTCACAGTAGCATGAGTGACCTTCATCAGTTCTGACCCCGCAGAAGAGCAGCGCTAACACACCAGACGCAGAAAAGTTAGGGTAGTTTAATAAGTTAGAACTGATGAAAGTCACAAAACGATAACTAACTGCAACTGTATTGTGAGTTTACAAAAGTAACTAAAATAAAATAAAATTATAAAGAAAATGTCTTTAGTTTTCGTCTTTGCCAATCTATCTCATACATAACTCAGTATTTTGAGTGAATATAAAAAATGTTTTGTTTTTTTTCTGCCAGTTTCACTTCAGTTGGCGCAGTCGCACAGGCAAGCACAAGTCCACACTTTACCTGCTAGCAGAGTGTTAATGGCAGCGAAAGTCGGGAGAAAGCGGCAGAGCCCCATTTGGGATTACTTTGAATATGACTCTATCTCTGATGGAAGTGCCTGGCAATGGAAGGTGAAAACAAATATGCGGAACATTTCTCAAGGGGAAAAATCCCACTAATCGTAAAGTCCATTTGAAAAGCTCACACAAGGCTAACCCAGCTTACCTTGTCAAGGCACCCATCCCCTGAAACAGAAGCTAACCCTGGTCCGGCAGCATGATGGAGCCAGAGACAACCATAGGGCAGAAAAAACTGATGCATTGCTTCCACCGGCGACCCCATAGCTGCTGGTCAGTACATACGCAGGAACATCACAAGCGGGAGGAAGCTTACACAATGCCTTTTCTAACCTTTTTGAATCTCACCTCTGAAAACTAAAACATGTTACAAAAAAGACTAAAACTAGTACTGAAACTAATAAAAAAATTAACTAAAACTAAGCATTTTCAAAAAATAAAAACTAAACTAGCAAACCCCCTTGAAAAACTAATTAAAACTAAACTGAAATTGAAAACAAAAAGTCAAAACGAATAAATACAAAACTTAATGAAAAAAGCAAACTTTAATAACCTTGGTTCCTACATTTCCTTTCAATTTAAACCCTATCCACCCACAAGTTTTTTGTAAACAATGAATGAATGAATGATTGAATGAATGAATGAGCAATTCCATTTTGATCAGCAGTAGAATGTGGAAACATAGGGCTGTGGGAACGTGGACTTGCTGCATACCCAGTAAAGCCAGGACAATGAGGAGCTGGATGGCAGGTGTGGTTACGCTTTTCGTCACTCTGAGCAGACAATGTTTGTTGTGATATCAAAGATGCAAAATGCATTGCTGGCTATCATATTACTGTTTTTCTAACTGACTGTGACTGGCTGGAGGTGTAGGGTATCCTGAACGAAACAGTTAGGTACCAGTAAAAACCTTAAAAGTTAGAAAATGTCAGTACTAGTTTAATTCAAATTTAACCACTAACAAACAGGTTACCGTGCCCATGGGGTTGATTGGGATAATAATTCCAGCTGGGAGTTTGACTCCATCCTAGGCCACCCTAATCACATGAACCACTTATTCTGTAGGCTGTGTCCCTGTTTGCACTTTCATTAGCTTGTACTATTTTTGACTGGTTTAAACATACTGCCTTCATTTTTTTATGATTGCTCTGCTGCACTCATTATTGCTGTGATTTACTTCAACCAAAGAGACATGCTGTCACACAGTTCTTAGAATGGATTCTTTGCTAGCCTTTTTTCTTTTTCTTCCTTTCCATTGTATCACGTGATAGTGCTGCCCTGTGCTGTTCAATTGAGAACCAGCATGTAAATGGTTGCTATGTGCTTAACGAGGGACACTATGATGTCATATTTTGCAGACTGCTGATACACTATGGCAACTGGCTGCGCACAATTAACCAACTGCTAGTCTCACTCATTTATGATGATGTGTACATACAGAGAGGTCTATTCATTCATTCTTGCTGCACTGAGCGCTCACAGCAGGCCAAATAGACTCTCAGGCCAATGGAAAATGTCCCGGTACTCCTGTAGTGTTGCTTCTGTCCGTGGCGCTTTTAAGTCTTCTTTCTGTCACACATTATAAGACATATATGATTTTGGCTGCAAATGCTGCATTTCAACAATAAGAAGAGGAGCTTATGATCATTCAGCACAGGGTTTAAGTGTTTCTGTGGGAGTCCTCTCAGAAAAGTCATCAGTATTTATAAGCACTTTCCTTCATTTTTGTAGATTCATTTTTTGCCCTGTTTTATTCATATTTTAATGTCATTTTTCCCCTCATCTAAAGCTTCAGTGCAGAACTTACATCTTGTGTTGATTCTGGTGATCTATTTGGATGAAATTGGTAGTGGTTTTCAGGGATGAAGACTGCATCACCCCTGAGCACCGTCAGGAAGCTTATAAAAGATGAGCAGATAAATCAGTACAATGTTATCCATCACAGCCCCAGTGCCATAATGTGTTCTCCGGTGTCCAGAACAAAGGAATGATGTAAATATGCATTCATGCACCAGCAAAAAACATGAAATCCTTTCCATTGCCTTTTGCTCTTTTTTAACTAGCAAAACCCTGGTTGTAGTTTCTCGATTTACTATAATACTTGAACAGGAAATAATGTCCTCTTGCTCAACCTACTTCATTATCAGCCATGAGTACAATGCATTATGTAAAAAGAGCATTATCTGAAGAAAAAAACTCATCTTGCTTGCTTAATTACCTCTCACTACCAAACTTTACTGGCAGAGTTCTAAATATTGCAAGGTGCAAAGCTCATGGTGGAATTAAGGTGTTAAGATGTCTTGGTGTTGTGTAATTTGACATAGAGTGGTCTAGACCTCCTATGTTTGTAAAAGTGCTTTGAGATAATGTTTGTTGTGATCTCTATACAAATAAAGATTGATTGGTTGATTGATTAAACACAGACACCTTTTTTGCACTCACCTGGCTTAATTCACCGAAAGTCCATCTCAAACACAAATAATTAAATTCAATATAAAGAAATAATAACCAATCTTTATGCTGGTAAATTGTATTATATAATGTAGGTCATAGGCATCAGCAGATATGATAACTACAGATGTAGTCTTACCTTGTTAGGAGATAAGCTTTGACTGCTTTGCACTAATGTGCAGAAACTGGATAGTATAAAAAACTGGCAAATTCAAACAAATTCCAATTCCTATGAGTTTTGCATATGTATATGCAGTGCAAACATTTCCAAACAAACCAATGCTGAGATCAATAAAATTGCTAGTTAGAGGCAATGTTGAATGAATACATTACAGAGATAGAAACAAAATGAAAAAAGGTCAATTTCTCTGCTTGTATGTCACAAAACTGAGATTTCAAGCTTTTTTTAACTTACGTTTTGAAAAAGTAGATAGAATGTTTAGGTATCATGTCCTATTACTACATGAATCACATTTTTAAAGGGAAGGATGATTAATAGCAGACAGAGAGTACCTTCCTTCATGTTCCTACAAACAAACACATGCACATGTATCCAGCTCTTCACCTTGAGAAGAGGAAAGAGGAAGCCTCTATCAGAGCTTTGATGTGGGACTAGAGACTGAGGGAAGTTCAAAGGCCATGTCAGGGAAGAGAGGAACAGAGGGAATGAGCAGGAGATGGGGGGGGGGGGGGGGGGGGGGGGGGGGGGGGGGGGGGGGGGGGGACATGGGAAGACTCTAACCAGGATACCCCAGGGGATAGCAAGGAGACTCATAATAAGGACACAAGCTAATGAGGTCCAGGGACATCCGATCGACACAAACGCTCCAAACTGCTTCTCTCTGTTCTGCTGATATTTCACCATCAAGAGCAACATGGCATGTTCTCCATGATCTGATGAAAAACAGGTTCTGGATTTGATTCTGGGGGGATGGGGAAGGGGGGCAGGGCCATGTGAGGAATATGTTGTTGTTTACCAGCGTGCAGTTTCCTTCATAGCACAATATTATTCAAAACAGGATGCTTTTTTGAAATAATTATGCAGGGATGTTTGCAATTTCATTTGGTCGTACAAAAACAATCTCTCTTTGCAGACAGATGGAACATACCATCTCAGAAAGCAAAGGATGGAAAATTCACTGTCCCACTTTTTGTGTGAGTGTTTTCTATCACTGCAATAAAAGTGTGGAAGATCAGCGTACATGAGCAGGAACAGATTTGGGAAGTTTGAGATGTCAGGAGGGATTTCTTTCTTGCTCGCCTTATATATTGGCTCCGATTGGTTTTTATTTGCTAACGATTGAGATTAAGTTGTATATGAATGTCTGTTTTGGGCCACGAGTGATGGAGGATCTTTTAAAGAACTCATTGTTTCCTTCGTATCATTCTAAAAAAGCCCACAGGGAGAAGGTGTGGGGTGAGATCCGACATTCCTTCATGTAGCCCTCATTAAGCCAAGTGTGGAGGGAAAGACTGGTTTAGATTCATGGCCATTCCCAACCTCCACTCAATTGGTGCATCTGAAAAGACCTTGTGATAGAAACAGCATGCTGCAGGAAATTGAATGCAGCTGCCTCTCGGTTGTTTGTTTCAGTATTATGGGCCTCTTTTTTTTCTCCTCTACGTCTCTGCCTTTTCACACTTTTTTTTCAAGGCATGAGACGGAAGAATTAAGACTTTTTACGCCCAACCAACACCATCAGTGTTGGAGTAAAGGTTTTCTGCACATACAGTAAAACCAGGGATGTTTTCAAGCCTCTGATTGGACAGTATCTTCCACCCTCCCCCTCTCATGTAAACCCTCAGTGGGATTTTTGCAGAATGTTGTCGTCAGCCATTACAAGGACAACCAGGAATTTCACAATCACAATCCTGGTTTGTTGGAAGTGGGTGTCGGGCTCGCAGTCAATCAGTGGAGCTTCAGCTTGAACTTCTGAGGCAGCTTCAGAGTATGACTAATTCTTCTGACACATTTCTTTATTATACCCATTAAATCTCAAGCAAACTGCTGGAGCTCCACTTGTTTATGTCAGTGTACAAAAGTGGAATTCTTTCCCAAATGTATAATGCCTTTTTTTTCTTAATGGAGACATATGATACTTAAAGAATGGCATTGAGAAAAAAGGACAAAAAATACATCTAATTTTAATTCCTAATAAGTCTTCAAAATCCTTTTCCAATCAGCTTCTTGTAGAGAAATTTGCTTTTCAGAACAAAATATTTTTTTTAGCCTTGTAACAAGAGTGTTGATTGGGCTTCCTTTGCTTCTGGAGCTGCCTCAAGTGGACACTCGAGGAACAGCATCTTTTTGTACTTTCACACTGGCTTCATTTACACCTGCTTAGTGTGAAGGTCACAGAGCAGACTAATATGTGTGAAGAAAAATATATTTTGACTGTCTACTGAATGGGGAAGCTTTCATAAAACTCACTTCATGTTAAGACCTTCAGTCTGGTTTGTACAACAAAATGTCTAGTTTCAAGACCAATCTTGGTTAAAAATATAACTTGATGAGTGTAATGTAAAGAACCTAAACCTACCATCACTGACACTCAAGCCTCTAACACACAATTCTGCAGCAACAGCAACAGCGCTGAAACGGAGTCCCACTATCATTATGCCTAATCAATATGAATTGATTGGGCTTTAACATCCCATCTGCCCTCATCAGACAGCATAAATACCATGGATGACATTAGATAAATGGATCTCAAACTGAATCTTAATTTGTCATTGGCCCGTTAAAGGACGGAAGTGTTCAGGGTGTGAGAGGTTGTGATGTTAAATCTGACCTCTCTGTCTGTCTCCCCCTTCACAGCGTGGGCCTGGAACTTCTTCTTTCACACCTGGTGCTGCTTGTCATCTTTCTCTCTCTCTCTCTCTCTCTCTCTCTCTCTCTCTCTCTCTCTCTCTCTCTCTCTCTCTCTCTCTCTCCATTTACACACGTACGTACACACACACGTACACACTCACACAGAGATGCAAACCTGCTACACTCAGTTTCTCTGCTGCTCTTACCTGCTGAGTGAACAGCTGCCCACTCTGCTTGTAAACCAGTTAGTTACCCATCAACACTGCTGCCTAACGTCAGCCGTGTGACTAAGGATGTCATCATCAGACATGGAGGGCTTTACTGATGCTTTAATTAGGAATAGAGAAAAACGGTCCTGAAAATGAACAAAAAACTATTTTTTTCGAAAGTAAGAAAATTCTTTATAATTTCATAATGAGGACATAATGATGACATGAAGTTACCCGTTAAGATATCAGTTATATTGATAGATCAACAAGGAGTTTTTCAATTTCTTAAAGAAATAATCCACTTTATAATCCCTTTCTCTCAGAGGTCACAAGCAAAGTGTTTCCTTCAACCCGAATATGGCGATCCATTTAACTCCTGGCCAAGTGACAGTGCAGCATCTGATATTTCATCCATTTTTATGGGCAGGTATGGTTGAATAAGAGGCAAAAAGATAATACTGATAGTTACAACTGATAAGATGAAGACCTACATTAACAACCTGTGATATGTAAGAGATAATATGTGTAGTGAATTTATGAAAATAAGACTCCTGAAAGGGTGAGCAGGACTCCAATGTGAAGTGTTTGGAAGGTTATGTCATTACCACTCTTTCTCAACAGCTAACAACTAAACAACAAGTTAACACAGAGTATTGACTTTAGGTGGATTTTATTGGTTTAAAATTTCTTTATTTATAATGCTTACAAAAAAGGTCACTCTGTTTCCACTATCAGTTATGCTACCCGAGTAACAGTATCTTATCAGCCTTTACATTGAAGGTAATCTTAAACAAGTTGAACTGGTCTTCTGCAAGAATATTTATGTCAACATTTCTGTCCTCTTTCAGCTCTTTTTCTTCTTCTTTGCAGTTGACACTCCTTTAAATATAAATGAGGGAAACGACACCCAAGTACTACCACTACTGCTCATGGTTTAAGTTGCTGTATTACCCGGTTTTCTCTCTAATCATCTGGCTGTATCAAATACTTTAATCTCCCTTGACAATGGTTATTAACTTTGAACACTAAAGGCCACGCCAAGGACAACCTGATCACACATGACACACATATCACAACAAAACATGAATAGAATACAATAAAGAAAAACAATAATTAATAAAAAATAAAAATCAATACATGGAAAGTAGTAAACTGTTTATAATTTCACTGTCCCCTGTTGACAATCAGATAAAAACATTATTTTTGGATTGAATAAATAGATAACATTCAGTATATTTTTTAATTTTACTCTCAATGTAAAACTTAAGATTGGTGCTTAATGGATGACCAGGCACCAGCAGAGAAAAGTAGAAGAGAAGAGAGGAAATTAGCAAGAGATGTTAAAACACACAAGCAGCTGTAGGGCACAAATTATGTGCGGCTCAATCCCGGACTTGTTTTTCCTGAATAAAAGCTGTGATGTTCTTGTTGTGATGTTTTAGAACAGATGAAATGTCACATCTAATCAGCACTGTTGGATCTTTCTGTAATTTGTGGTTGAAAAATTCAACTGAAACTAATATACAGTTGGTACTTATTTGACAAAATGTTGTTCTGTCGCAAATATGGGATGGACGGAGAACTCTGTATGGGGCCAAGAATTTTTTGTCAATAATTTAAAAACACTTCTTCTGCAAATAAATGAAAGCAAAAACTGAATTAATGAATTAAACTTCATCTTCTGTACTCCCCAAGTGACAATTTAAACACCAGGAAAGCAGGAACTTGTCTGTTTAAAGAAATTAAATGACATGTTATTGTTTTAACTGAACATTTAAAGAGTGTAAATCATTTCAGATTTTCAAATATGCCTTTTACAAGATTGATGTGAATCTGGATGCACAGCAGTAACACGTGTAGTGATTGGAGCTTAAGAGTTCACAATCAAAGCCCGTTTTTAGGAAGTTTCACAATTTGAGCATGCCAGTAATGAACCCATTCACCTCCATCACACATTGGAGTCAGATGGACTCTGTATGACAGGATGTTCCCATTAAATCCTATTGTTGTTTTTCCCGAATACAAACAGAGCCAGTAAACAACCCGAAGACACAAGATGACTGTTGTGTTCTTAGTTGAAACTGAGCATCTGCCATGACACGCCAGCATGCAGGGGGCTCGCTGTCACCATTCAAGTACAATACGGCTTCTTCTCTGTCGGCTCACTCTTGACGCCTCAGCTGCTGTTGTCACGGTTAAAGCACACAGAGTAACACTACTCAGCATTGTTTCCTTTAAAGCCAAACAAGTCTTTCCATACTGACACCTGTCAAACACACTGCTGTATATTCAGAAAGTCTGCAGAGGAGAAGCTGCGAGTACAAAAGGTTTAACACTAAAAATGCCAGCAATGCTTTTACCCAGCATAAAAAGTCAATGACTGTTTCTACTGAATGTCAATTTAATATACTGTATATTGTATAATCACTGCGCTGCTGACCTTTCACATTGCTTGATAACAGTGGTATGTGAGCTTAACAAGAGGGGAGGAACAGATAGCTTGTTTACCTGTATAATTTATTTATGTATTCAAGAAAGTTATTAATTGTGCTGTAAAGACATCATCTTAATACAGAGATCAATCAAAACAATGAAGCTTGCCAGCACTTTTAGTTAAATCTTTATACTCTATTTGTCAGTTCTGCACCTCTTCATTTGATACTGTTAGTACTGCAGCTGAAATATTCCAAGACAATAGTATGAAATACAAGAAAATGTATCTGCAACAAATAGTCATATATATCTATATGAGTAAGAAATGTAAGTGTTGACGCTAGCATTCACATACTGTGATTTTTCTTTTTCTTTTTCTTTTCTCTCTGCATTTTTCAAAATCAGCTGAGTTGATTTTAGTCTGAAGTTTTTGTTTAACTTTATACATTTTTCATCTCATAGTCTTCTCTTCTTAAAAAAATGTACAATCTGCTCATGACTGCTCACATTTGTTGATGTTTGTGATTATTCATAGGCTGCCATTATCCCCCTGGGTTGTTTTATGGAGTTTGTAACCAGCTCTGTGGGACTGTCAGAGTTGTAGTAGAGTCACAAAACTTTGAGCTTGAGTAGAGTCTTGAGCTCTCAGTGTCCAGGCTGAGTCTCAGTCACCAAAGAAGAAGTCGTGTTTTACTCCATACTGTGGACTGTATGAACCTGGACTATGACTATGAGGGACCTTGGGATTTGTTAAAAACACATTTAATTCATGAACATTACATTAGTGATCCTGTCTGCATGTCCGGTGATTTAAACTATCACTAACGTTACAGTGCTGTACCTTCTGTGTAAATGAACACTGTACCTCTCCTTATGCCGAGATGCACTCAGTCTGTGCAGAAACAGCAGAGAAAATACCTGCAACCCAGACACTATAAATCCAAATTCATAATAACCGATTATGTTGGGTATAGTGGCTGAGCAGCTTTAACTTTTCTAATAGCTTGCTAACAGTAACTTAATCAACAATCCATCATGGACAGATGTATGTTAAAGTTTGAGCTCACTAGTCTTCTCCCTGGTGCTTCTATTGCAGATCGAACATGTTTGCAGTAATACCTTAAGAAGCAAAATGCATGATTTTTTGCAATTTTATCGACATCCTGACAGGAACTGTTGCTGAGTGCCCATGCAGGTAAACACACGTGCCAGTCCTTGCTTGAATCTAAAATAAGTATGGGGGTATAATGACAAAGACACAATAACATGCGTGCAATAACAATTCACTTCAACACATGACTGCTAAGCCTGAGCTCATTTGTCAGGCTTAGATACCCTGGATATGTTGAACTTATTTTGTGGTATAGGCTCCGATAATGTTTCAACAAAAAATGAGCACTCCAGATAGGACTTGAGGCAACATCAGACACCTAGACAGCAAATTAACCAAATTTATGTAGGTGTACATTTTCATACTTGTAAGTGTTCGCTAGAAGTCAGCACTCGGACTTAGGTAACAACATTGTGGTGCTGTTGCTGTAACCTCACTTATTTTCTGAGGACTGGCCTCATACAGCTGAGGTTGACTTCACATCACTGTTCTTGACTCAACACACAAAGACATCATTCATATTGTTCATGTATTTTTTAAAGATATTGATTGTCCATGTTCCCCAGACTAGCTTGAACTTCAGGAGACAGAGTTAAAGCAAAGCCTCAATAAACCAAAAGGAAGGAATGGCCTCTGTCAGAGAGAGTTTTCAGGATATCACAGGAAACATGTCTGACTCTCAGCTGTGGTTGTGGTTGTGGTGGTTTTGTGTGTGATTTGTTGATATCCATTCAGTATTTTTGTTGTTATTAAAGGAGTATTGCAATCATCTGTGTTTGGACAGCTACCCAAGGCCATTCCCGCTGTGTTATGCAAGAATAAGAGTATTGGTTTTGTTCGGTACACGACAGTAGAGGCTGTAAATTCTCATACCAATGATCCCTGGCTTTTTTCAGTTAGAGGGAGTTTCATCGTGAAGCAACCCTCAACCTTTCAATTACAGCCCATAATCATAACTCAAGGCCATGACAGCCCTGTCCTCCTATATTTGTCCATGGTTTCTGTTTATCCTAATGCTACACTAAACAAACAACTTCTCCAAAGATTATTGATGTGCCCAGACATGTGAACAGATGGACCAAATCCTATGAAACATTATATTTAGCTCCTTCTCATCTTCAGTGACATTGTCAAAAGAATAGTTGCCATGCCACTTCTCAAAGTTGTCCCTCCGGGGGCAGACGCCTCTCCCTTTTAAGTCCTCCTTAATGTTTTTAATGCACTACAAAACAGAAGAAGAAGGCAACAATAACAGGAAATACTGCCAAGAAAAAGAAGGAGACAGAGAGAGAGAGACCATCTTTCAAGACCTTTCCTCGTCATCCTTCTTTTCTTTGTAATTTTGGTTTCTCTCATGTTTGACATCAAAGATGTTGAAATTGTTTTCCCCCGATGTTGTGTACTCTGTAATTATTAATCTGCCTTGCAAGACGACTGCCTTTGGGGCAAAGTCAGACACAAAAGGCCCCTCTCTGGATCTCTGATGTGGAGCAACACACAAGGAAGAAAGGACTAAAGAAGAAAAAGGGAGAAGAAAAAGCTGCAATGCTGCCACCAAACTAAAAGAATGAACTTTCAGACAATAGTTGTAAACTTTGAAAGACAGAGAAAAAGAACGCCATAGAAGGCAGAAAAATGAAGAGCTCAAAGTGAGGCACAGGGGAAGAGGAGGTGAGGCAAGGCTTTAAAAGTGCTGTGTTGTTATGACAGCGCCAGGTGACAGAGTAGTGACTAGACGCTGTAATGAGCTTCTCATTTCTTCCAGGCTCCTTCACTCATCTTTACACCTTGAACTGATTAGTCACCATTCACAAAACATCAGCCTGTGGATTGTGTGGATGTGAAACATAAAGAAAAAGAATTCTGCATTGAATTTACACTGGTACATTTCCCCATATGATGTGAATACCTCTTCTTGAAATCTATTAAGTTTGGACCTTAACTTTCGGGGATGTCAATCTGATCCAACGTTTCAAAAGGCGAGGCATTAATGGAAATCTGTTTCGGTAGGATTACCAGAGGGCAGTGCTTACCAAATGAGTCTACTGGAAAATAGGAAGCACTTTACCCAACATCTAGTTAATAATGACAAACTATAATATAGTTACTGTGTTAACATTTTGTTTTACAGCAACAACCCTTTGTAAACACATATCAATAATGTATTTATGTATAATAATGCATGTGCTGCTTGTAAATCTTAAGTTTTATGTATCTCTTTTTTTTTATTAAGACAGTTTAGAATTGAAATGAAAACTTTGTAATTCAAAGGGGATTAGAAAGGAAAGTTGTGCTATCATCAAGGCCTTACTTACACCCAACATTGTCTGCTGTTATCTCTTAACAAGCTAAAGGTGAGCATACAGACATCCTGGACACCCCAACATTATACATCCCAACAAATACTTGTTTTTTTTACTTTTCATTTTTTTAATCGGAGAGGACCAACTGGCAATCTGTGCCCTGTATCAGAACAAATGAGAAACTGAAATGTACACATGAACAGTTATAGACACTTGATTACATGTATACATTGATACATGGGCCTGGTTTGCACACTCTTTAAACAGTAGCAGCAATATTATTTAAACCAGTAGCTCTAATAAAAACACAATATACCAGGATTGGCAGCCTGGCTTTAGATTAAACTTTATCCACCATGATAGAGCAAGACTTAAAGATAGTGTCAATTATGGACTGAACTCAACACTGGTCTTCAGTTGATGAAACTAATTGACTGGATGGCCAGTTTGGCTCAAGGGTTTAAAGCTCAGCTTTTCTGACAAACAAGTAGCGGGGGCTCCAAGACAAAAAGTTGGGAGCCACTGGGTTAGTATGCACAGAGGCTGCAGACCTTGTTGCAGGGGTTGCTTGTTTGACTTCCAGCCTCAAGCCTTTGCTGCATGTCTTCCCCCGCTCTCAACTCCCAACATTTCTTATTTCTTACTAGGTATCCTGTCTATTAAAGGCTGGAAAGCCCCCCAAATAGATTGAAAATAAATATCATTGACAGTACACTCTGTTTAAAAAGAAGCCACTCAAGGGTACAAATTACTCAATGATAATAAATATAAACTGTCTAAACATGGACAAAGTTTCAATGATGTCTCCCAATGTTTTCTAAAAAGAAGTCATGAAGCCCGAATATGAAAATCATAAATTCTGACTCATTCTAGCTAGAAATCAGCAAAGACATGGAGTTGTGGCCTTATTGCTATCAGCTACAACCAACCTGTCAGTTGAAACAGCCGAACCCCTAATTTTACCTAATCATGAATCTTTGCCCTAATGCAATGACAAAACATGAGATATAAAAAAAATTTCACTTTGTACCATGCTGTAGACATGTTTAAATCTCCTGCAAGAATAGATATTTAAACATGGGCTCCAGTGGGGTCTCCTTGGCTTTTGGAGCCAGCCTCAAGTGGACACTACTTCTGCATTGGCTTCATTTTTTAACACTGAAGGTTGCATCATGACGATAATTCGCTTTATTTAAATTTTCTTTTTCTTTTTATGATAACAAAGAAAAAAATTGTTCTCTAGCAACATATTGCCATCAGATTGTAGGAAAACCTCTTGGCTGCTGGCTACATGGTAGCACTTTGTGACACTTACTTGTGTTGTTGCAGCATTGTAACAAATCTGGTGTCTACTAAGACAGCTTTCACCTGCAGGTATTGAGGCTTTTCTTCCATTTGTTGAAGGTTTCCTCACTTATCCAAACAATGCATCCATATGACACTTTCTGCAGTCCACTCAGCTAACAGAGAGGAAATTCAAGCCAGCCCCTAGAGAACACCAAAATGTCAGCCCACAGTATTTGTTAGGATTTGTGATGTCATCCCTTAATATCACATTTTAGAGCCTTTCAGTAATTGTTACAGTCAAAAGGATTCACATACAGAAGTGTAAAATCAGATTTGATGGAAATATTCTGATTTGATGAGGTGACCCTATCAGTTCACTTACAGGTTGACTTATTTATGTCACCCTCTATCATTATTGCCTGTGAGTCACTTTTTGCCTCTCTCCAACTCTTAAAGAAAAAAGAAAAAAAACAGCATTATTTTATGTTGACGCCTCATGCCTTTCACTTTCACTCTTCGGCAATCCAAGCCAAGCAGTTTTACATTCCTTGACTATGCGTAGCGCTACGGAGGAGGGAGAGCTGACATGGTGGCTACACTGAGGTGCTGATAGTGAAATCCCATTAGCTGCCCTCCCACTGACGCCAAACTGACATCAATAAGAGGAGCCAGAGCAGGTGGGTGGTCTGTCACTCTGTGCGCTCTCTGGCAGGAACAACCTGCCTGTGCGCACACACACACACACACACACACACACACACACACACACACACACACACACACACACACACACACGCACATATCTGGTTGAGCGCTAACACATCACTGCTGTTGTGCTGTGCCTGTCACTGATAGCGTCTGTGTGTGTGGAGTGACATTGATGGTGGTGTCGGTGGGTTTTGTGTTTGTACATCAAACCCACAATTTAGCATGATGGACATTCATTCAGAGCGGAAATAAATTTGCTTTTTAGTTTCAGCCAAGACAGAGGTGGAAAGAGACAGATAGAAATGAAAGAGCAACCGAGTTGCCACAGAAGTGAACAAACCATTAAAAAAAGAGGAAAAGGGGAATGCCAGCTCCTACGTGGCCACCAATTTAAAATGGTTTCTGGTCAGGGGAAGTGGCAGGAGTGGATGCCCAAATTAGAGAGGCCCCAGTCGGATCATAGGAAACCCTGTCATCCTCAGCATGCTGGCATTCCAGAGAGCTAGGAGCATGAGAGCAGGAGCCACCCGCACAATGTTTGGTACAGACGAGATGGGAGGGCCCTGCTTCGTGGCGGATTTTCCGAACCTCCAAAACCACAAGGCACTTGGGATGACAGGGGCCGGGAGTCTATCGATCACAGCCGGGAATGTTTGCTGTTTGCTGTCAAACACACTGCCATGGAGGTCCCATCAACAGTCCAATGTAATTGTTGTTCCCAGAGATGAATGAACTTTTCACCCTTATAAAGGTTTTTGATCTCTATGTACACAAACAACATGAAATGCTGCTGGTTTGTATAGTTTTCTTTGGAGAAGTGCAACCCTTAAAATGAGAGACAGCTTGAAATGTACTGTTCAAACCTCAAATCCAAGTTGAGTCTTGACTCCTCAGTGTTGAAGTCGGAGTAAAGTCTGAGTCGAGTCGACTTATCAGAGAAGATTCTGAGTCCAGTTCCCATTACCTGAGTCAATGTCCGATTTGAGTCCCTGTTTACAATATTATTATTTATTATAAAGACGGCCACTGTTTCACTCCAAACTATCTACTGTATAAACTTTAACTGACTTTGTGAAGACTTTCAGGTGTGTAAATCACACCTTTTATTTATTATCATTAGATTCTGATTAAACCTGTTTGTGTGTTTGGAGATTTCATTGATCAATGAGGTTTCAGCGCTGTGGGTCGTGTGAAAATGCGCACTGCTGTTCTCTTGATGAGGAGACACATTCACCGATTTTGCTGTGAACAAATCATTGCAGGTGTCTAAAAAACCTGCAACCCACCTACTATAAATCAGAATTTTAACTGACCAAACACCTTGAATCCAGAGGTGGAGTCCCTTTAGTTGCTTTACTGTTAATTTGCTCACAGCTAAACAAACCTAATCTTGTTTTCATTAAATTTAACATCTTTGAGCAAATCTCAAGCAAAATTCCTGATTTATAGCATCTGTTTAGTCATTCTGCAGATCAAGACTGACACATTTATTTGGGTTTTGGAGTTGCACCGTTAACATGTTGTGCGCAAGTTAAATTAATCCAGGAGTAATGGTTGCTAAACAGGATGGCACATGGAGGTGTAAGGAGGTGAACCCACGTGTCAGCTCTTTCCAGAAAATAAAGTTATATTTAGAACCTTACACAGAAATACTCACACAAGCACTAAAACAGTTATCAATAAATAAGTCTGTGTCCTCCTCTCCATCTTAAGAGTCCTAATGCAGTCAATGCTCAAGTCCAAGTCTAAGTGATGAGTGCTCCAGTCACAGTCAAGTCATGAGTCCTGAAAATCAGGGCTCCTGTTAGACTTGAGTCTGAGTCCTGGAATAAAACAACACTGATGCCACTTTATGAAAATGAAAAGGTTCTTTGTTCAACACAGTTTTTTATATCAGATAAATGGTTCTACTGCTAATCATTGTGATTACGTTGGAGTGGAACATATGTGGTTATAAGTTTAGTCGTAAACATATTGGAGTATGTAAGAGACATGATGAATTTTTATTTGCCCGTTTGTGGAGAGGCTCTTCCAAAGTGAACTCACCCAGATGGTATGACATCTAAACCAAAGCCAGATCAAAACAACTAAAGGAAAGATGGAGAGGACTCAAAGGAAGACAGAAAGCACAGAATAAAGAAGAAAAGTAAAAATAATACAGAAATTATAAATTCATCACCATCAAAACATGCTTCTTACTTCAACCCCGTGAGACTACAGACTACCACTGTCAGCTCTGCAAGGCTTTCACTTCAAGGCCCACATGTATATATGCATGCATACATTAGCCAAATGACAATCACAACTACAAACAGGAGAGGAGAACAAAAACCCCCAACAACCGCTTCAAATTGGACGCCTGACAGCGAAGGTCACAGGAGTCAAGATGAAATATGACGCAACCATAAAGCGACAAGACAGCTCGCCACAAATATTATATATCAGATGAAGAGGCAGGGAGAGAAAACAACTCCCCTTGTAATGAGCCAAATCTTCTTCCTCTTGTTTAGTGCTTAGGGGCCTTGATACAGCCACGGAAGGGGAAGAGGGCTGGTTACAGCGAGAAGGAGCTGAGGCTGGTGGTTTTGTATGGGAGGGAGGGCAGTAAAGGGGGCTTATGTTATCTGTTAGGCTTTGCCTGTCCAGTGCATTACGAGTCCTGCATCGCCCATTTCATGGCAAGTGTACTGGAACAGATTATCACCGGCTGGAGAGAGAGAGAGACAGTGACAGAGAGAGCGAGAGAAAAAGAGGGAGAGAGAGAGGGACAGGGGGGTGGTTGGGCTTGGTTTTGTAGTCAAAAGATGAGCAGCAGAGTGAGCAGGCTCCAAATCCCTGATTATGCACACCCCTACAATTGCTACACATTATCCACCCATTTTATTTACTTTATCTATTTACTCTGGCATTCAGCAGGTTTCTCTCTCGCTGCTGTCCACACACAAAACTCATTTATCTGGCTGTGCTGCTTAAGAGTTAAAAAAAAGTTTAGACTGTCTGAATAAGCAATCTAACTTTTCTACACGCACTATCAAATCCACTGAGACTGATTAATTTGCTTGGATTTTGGAGTTGCACCATTAAAGTGTTGTACACAAGTTAAAAGATAATGCACTTGTGGACTGACTTGAAAAGCATGGTAAATGCAAAGTGTATAATGGTTTTAGAATCTGGGATAAGATTATAAAGCTAGTTTCATGACAACCTACAAAAAACGCTGGAGCTTTTCAAAACTTTGAATGATAGATAGTCAAAATACCTGAAGATTGTTAATTGTGCAATGTCTATCACAATGTAGATGGTTAAATAACAGACTGGAATTAATACCAATGCCTCTATAAAGCATAGACTAGCAGTTAAATATTATCTTATCTTATCTTATCTTAAAGGATCTCAATTTTTCTCTACAGTTTTTTTTAATGTATGTTATCACAGCCTTGGGCTTGGTGTAATATGAGGAGATCAACATTATATGCCAACTAAAGCTCTTGTTGACATTTCCATGTCAAAGACTCACAGGGAGTTGTTTTTTAGACTAAAGTGATGGATGAGTTTTTTTGTCAGAAGCACCAAAGATCTGAAGTATGTAATACTTGAGTGAACTACACAGCTTCAGTGGTAAGTGCCTGAGCTTGTGCCAAATGAACAAGCGGTCTGGTTCAGTTCAGTTTAGTTTGGTGCAGTTGTGTACAGTAAACACTGGCCTTACTTGCGATTTCACAGCCAACTCTATATCGTTTCACGCAGGAAGTGTGTTGGCTGAGTGACAGCTGTGGAACGGCTTGATGTTCATTTTGGTGTGCATGTTAACAAATTAGACCGATCAACCGACCAGCATGAGCAGCACATCTCATGTGCATCTCATATCTCAAGTGCAGAAAATCTAAGACTCATCGATTTATTCCATGAAAAACAGTATGGTAGTGCCTCGGAATGCTTTTCTATGCAAAAGCCCAATCCATTGTTTTTTTTCTGTGTTTTTCAAAGTTGTGTCCAGGATAGTTATTTGGTAGAGGAAGTAGCCTGAAGCTCTTTATTTGAGCCTACAGTAAACTTTAGTTGGAAAAAAGTTGTTATTGCTAGCATTGGCTGCAGGTAAGCATGCACGTGTTCATTAATGAATAACATCCATAGACTGTATAAAATATGGACGTAGTATCCGTGACGTCACCCATCTGTTTCTGAAGAGCTGTTTTGAGGCAAATTGTCGGTGGGAGCCATATTGCTTCTGTCGAGCCAGTGTGACGTAAAGAGGCGGGCTTTGAGCCTCCTAGCCAACAGCTGCAGTGTTCCCCCAGGCAGCTGTGCCTCTCATTGGAAGACTAGTAATCTCAATATCTTTGAAACTGCCGCACTAGAAAAAAATTCACCCCCCTCACAGTGAGAGGACATTGAGAAATGAGCTATCCAGACTACACTTGTCTTTTGTACCAGGCTGTAAACATGTTTATTTCTGCTGTAAAGATCGTCTTTTTCCCATTCATGTGTATATGACTTCCGGTACTTCCGGAGCCAGCCTCAAGCAGATCCTTGATGAACTGCAGCTTTTAACACTTCCGCATTGACTCATATTTTTAGACCGGAGGTTGCCGCTTGATAACATCAGGACACAAGATATATTTCGTCTTTGCAATCTCCATCTCCCTTTGCATCCATCTTTGTACCCCTCTCACTGCTCAGCTGGTGCCTGTGTGGAAATAAGCCCCAGTTTTTAAACAAGATCCTTTCCTGTTAAGACCAACACCCAAAAGCATTCCCTGATATGAATAATTCATAATTCATCAAGATACATATTTTCATTGATCAAATTAAATCATGCCAGGAGAGGTATAACCCAATACAATCTGTCCCTGACCTGGCTCTCAATCAACGGATTGCAGTGTCTAGCTTCATCCTTTGTGGTCAGATTGGTACTTGGTACTGAAACAGAAGGGTGCCAAAAAAGTTGGACAGCACAGATTGGTCATTTTGATACCTTTCCCAACTTTCGGCAGTGTAAATGCAAATAATTGCGTTACCTGGATAAAATGTTGCATGACTGGTGGCATACAAAGTTGGTGGAGGTATTTAATGCAGTACTTAATATAATATTTAATGCAGTACATATTTGAACAAAAGTAAAGATTTGTTTTATAACACACATTCTTCTTGGATGTTCATATCTGAATGAGACTAAAACTATTAGTAGCTATCAAGGAGTGCATCAGAAGATATTTAGGGGACTGCCATAAGTCTCACACGCCAACGGATTTGACTGTGCTTGCAGAATTTGAAGCTTTAAAATATCAAATCTTTTACAGCTCAAATTAGAAGAAAGTTCCGGAGCTTTATAGGGCTTCATCCTCCCATTGCTACCAGACATTTCTTGCTTTGGTCTACACAGAAGTACATGGTGAAATCACGTATTTTGCCCATATAGCTAAAGTTGTCACTGCTTGTACACTACATGTTGCATTCACACACACTAATGCACTGATGACAGATGTTGCTTTGTACAGTTCCAATCGATGCTACCTACTAACTACTACTTACACTTCAACATGTGTGTCGAGAGCCTCATTTTTAAAAGCTTAACACACTCCTCACATACTGCTGTAGCGTCACTGTGTCCATATCTGCTGTCACTCATTTTTGCCAAAACATTCCTACATTTCATTAGGGTGAAACCTCAGAGTGTTAGAGAACATGGTTTTGCGTCGAATGCTTTGAGACTGAAAGGTTTATGACTGCAGAAGCCACATGGCTGCCTCAGGAGGGAACCATTTTGTGGCTTTCTCCTGCATCTGTTGATCCCTGTGGATACTTCCTGCCTCTTGTATTCTATGAAAGATGAGATGACAGCAGACCACCGGGTAGGGACGGGATGCCTTTGCCCCAGGGGAGGCAACAACTGGAGTCATCTGGTGGCCTAAATTTGGCTTCAGGGCCTGAAGAGGTAATACAGTTGTTAGGTGGCCTCTCACTCTGTGGCTTCGTATTTAGTGTGAACAAATAACATGTCTCTGATATCTTCAGAGCACTGCTAAAAACATCATCTCAGAAATGATAGCCAAAAAACATGACAACTGATTAAAGTCAAATTGTTAGAGTGGAATATTTCCCATGTTTTTCTTTAATTAGAGATGCAGGATTTTTGTAGCTGATACTGATAAACCGAAAAATGCCAGCTCCTCGTTGTTGATGTGATAATATTACCAATATTTTTTTAACATTTTTATATTTAAAAAAAGGGTAAAATTTGTAGTTTTTGCATACCCAATGATATAAAAAATAAAGAATATTCTAAATTTATAGATTGTTAAAACACAAAAAGTTGTGACCCTTCAATCATCATATTTTTTTGCTTAAACAAATTAAGAAAAGAACAAACTACGCAGAGTAAGACTAAAGAAGATCAGACTTTGAATGTGTGAGATGGTCCTATCATACAAGGCAGGTAGGGATACATCTGCAAAGTAGCAGTGACTCGGAATACTGCTCCAAATACACTATCAGCTGGCAACGTCTTCATCTTCTACCTTATAAAAACGTTGGAAAAAAAGTGACTATAACTTTGCTACTTATGTCATTCATTGTTTTAATAATAATAATAATAATAATAATAATAATAATAATAATAATAATAACCATAATAACCATAATAATAACATAATAATAACATAATAATAATAATAATAATAATAATAATAATAATAATAATAATAATAATAATAATAGTAATAATAATAATAATAATAATAATAATGTATCTGGTAAACCTTCTGCAGCTCTCAAACTCCCATTGAATTGGCAGTTGCACTGTGCTAATGCTAGCCCCATTGTTGTTCTTCAATGCATCTTTACTGTGATTACACCTTTTCAGGTGACCTTAAAGATTCATTGTTTTAAAACTTGAGGATTTTTTTCCCCCCATGGGTTTTTTTAATTATGCAATCATGTTATCCCCTGAAACAATGAAAAACATTGACACCAGTGACGTTGTTTTGACTCTTGCTGCAGCTCTGCTTGTTCTTCTCCTTTCTGCTTAGTAGCAGATTGCACAGAGCCACCTACTATTTCGGCAGGGGAAGGCTTATGGATACATAATGAAAGTACCTTTTATCAGCTGGACAAAATTTTATTATCAGAATAATAAATAACAACTAATGCATTTTCATTGTTGGCCAATACTATATTATCCATCCCTAGTTTTTCTAAGCTTTTGGGTCAATTCTTACAACTCCCTCGTGAGCTGTGATCAAACATGAGAAAAAGAGAGCCAACTGTGATCACTTATCTCACTGACAGACAATAATAATATAATGTATGACTGGTTAAAGTGTTTTCTCAACATTTTTATCTGACATTAATTCCTCATTAGAGAATTTACAGTTACAGGAACAAAGGGACACTTGGTTTTCTATTCACTGAGAGAAATAAAGAGAAATAACACACATGACAGATTTTTTGTTTTTTGTTTTTCCTTACGGCTCTTGAACTGAACTGAATAAATTCATTAATGTTCCACATTTAGACAGTAACGATGTTCTTTAATGCCTGAAATAACTGTAAATAATTTTCAGCTAACTCACCATCTTATGTTGTAAGTGAAAAAAATGGTGATTGAGACCATGGCTCACTGATGAAAGCATTTAAATGAATACCAAATAACTATGCAGAGTGTCAAGATGTCTCTCCAGCCCAAAATCTCAAGCAGAGGCCATCTTGTATCTCCCGTAGTCTGCCCCAAAAGGTGAGCAGAGCTCGTACGGAACATTTAGTATGACAGCTGAAGACAGGCAGGAGACGTAGAGAGCGGAGGACAAAATGTAACAAAGAGTCAAGGCAAGAAATTTAAACCAGCGACCACAGCTCAAAGAACTATTGCCTCTGTATGTGGGGTGTGCACTGTGATGACATTCTGCCTGTTGTGATGCCACTTTTACCACTGAGCCAAACCGATGACAACATGATTCTCTCAGTAAACTGAAAATACATTTCAAGAACTGGATGTTAATTATGAGAACTGAATCTAAAGGTACCATTTTTATCATGATGTACATTAAATCTAATTGCGGTCCTACAGAGAGTTGATGAATATTTCTTCATCTTCCTTGTGGTATGACCACATTTGAGTCAAATAATTTGAATTAAAGCTTAATGGAGATTATTTATTTTCTGGAGTATGTGAAATTGGGGCACCATTGGCCTGTAGTGGTTTAAGCCTGTTTTGATTTCTACACCTTTCTGTAAAGTTGTGTGAAACGAGCCGTTTTAGACTTCCGTGTTTTTGTTACATAACAACAATATCTGGTCTGTCACGGAGTCAGAGCTCGGAGCTTGTTCAGCCCATAGACTGTATAAAATAATACTGAATCCCTCCCCCGTTTTTCATTACCTGCACAAATGTGTGCTAACAAGGAGCTTAGGAGGGAGGCATGCTAGTTGTAGGCTGTCTTAATAAACACAAAGGTCGGTTTTACTCCCCACGTCTGCAGATTTGAAGATCTAGTGGATGATTTTTATTTGTCATGGATAAGTGCTAGCGCTAATTAGCATAGCCACATAGCTACATGTTCATAGCTGTAGCTGTAGCTGTAGCTGTAGCTGTGTACCAAGACACACGTCGACATACTGACAAATAAAACAACAAGAAACACTAAATATGTGACCAATCCTTCATAAAAGGTCCTGCTGCCTATCTGGCAGAGGTCGGTTTTACTCCTCACGTCTGCAGATTTGAAGATCTAGTGGATGATTTTTTTTTTTGATGGATAAGTGCTAGCGCTAGTTAGCATAGCCACATAGCTACATGTTCGTAGCTGTGTACCAAGACACACGTCTACATACTGATAAATAAAACAACAAGAAACACTAAATCTATGACCAATCGTTCAGAAAGGTCCTGCTACAGGCGCCTCTCCGTCAGGATCAGATTCAGAGGGTTGAAGTAACGCGATCTGTGAGCAGCCGTGTATATTCAGCCAACATGTAAACATTAGATCAACGTGCTGGAGAGCCGAGGCACATCCACTTCCGGAGGGGGCGTGGTCAGAGGGAAAACAGAGTGTTCTGAGGAGGACTGAAGAAAAGGACTTTTCAGGCATGCCAAAATCTGATTTCAAAGTGTTTTTTTGAGCATAAACTTTAAAGACATGTTTTGGGGACCTCTTAGACCAATATATATTGATGAAAAAAGCATGATATGTCACCTTTAAATCACAAACAGTAAACTTGATGTGCCGGTACTTATTTCTGTGGATTGATTTGATGTGTGTGATCAGGTTGTCCCAAGCGATGCCTTTACTATTCAGAATTAATGACAAGTGGCTTTGACCAATCCGAATCAAGTATTTAACAAAGCCAGCTGATTTGTAAGAAAGACGAGTAGTAACCATAGTCGATCCTCTAATTGGTGTTTTCTTTTAGGTCACGAGACATTAGTATTGAATAAAGATGATTTAGGAGCTGTTAAAAAATAAACACTCCCCACAGTAGATTTTCAAAAGAGGCTTATTCTTTAAGGACATGTTCTGATGTAAATATAAAGAAAAACAATTCTAAATGAATTCTAGCACTGGGTAGGTCCTACTTTGGTCTGATGCTGCTACACAGTCGTTTGTTCATTCTCAGTTGGCTCGAGAGCAACAATTGACACTAAAGAGTGTCCTTTGATTCTCTATTACTCGAAAAAATATCCTTTAAAGGACCTTTAAAATGTCTTTGCACATAAGTCTGAATGGCCAGCAATAGTGTCGTAATTGAAGCTTGTATCCATTGGCTGGTACAAACCATTGTTCTCTCTCTTACTCCTTTTGTCTGAGCACCCACCGCAGGGGTGTGCCAGTAAGACGGCTCTCCTCTTTCTTCTCTCTGTTTTGCCCTGATCTGGCCAGAAGACAAAGCATTCAAAGAAAAAGAAAGGTTCTTATCTGAGGCGGGGAAAAGGTTTTAACCCGAGAAGCCGAAGCAGAGAAACTCTGAAGTTGTTCAGCTTTTTCCTTCTCTCTCTCTGTTTCTCTCTGTCTCTCCCTCCTTTAGTGTTCCTGAGGGGAATGCGCAGTGGGCCACATATTTGTGTTGCTGTGTGCCCGCTTTATACTGCGCTCCCCTGCTGAGCGAGGCTACGCAGCATGGAGTGAAAGGCCATGCTGGAATGCCTATAATGCACTGTGGAAACTGTGACTGCTTTTGATTTAAATGGTTTCAGATGCGCCTTTTGGAGGTGCACAGCGAGAAACAGCTGGTTGCCGTGGCTATTGATATGCACAAAAAGAGTGTTGAGGCTGTTAAAGTAGCCCTGTAGGCTGGATTTAGGCTGGATCTTGGCAAAACATGTCTCTTATCCTCATGTATCATGTTTTGTTATGGAGATGGATGTTTTTGGTAGATTATCATGATACTGATTTGCACGAGTTGCTTTATGAAAGCAACTATCCAGCACCCTGAACTGATATATTATACTGTCAAATTACTATATGAAAATTACAGTTAAGCTTTGAACTGCCACAATGAGCTTCAGTCTATCTGCAGCTGAATCCCTTTCAAGACATTTCTTTGAAAAATCTTCTAAAAGACTTTAGATTGCTTTTGATTGAACAGATATCCCAGAGGACAAGAAATCACATAATGGCGACTCTGAAATGCTCAGGATTTTATATTCCCAATGCACGGGACGACACAGCGAACAGAAGGAAAAGTTTGTCATTCAGTCTCAACTGCCTTTATAAACACAGGTGACAAGATTATGTGCTGGTTTAGAGAACAACTGATGATGCATGCACAAATCATGGTCAAGGCAGATGGCTGTCTAGCATGAGTCTGGTTATGCTTAAGATTTCTGCCTGTTAAAGGAAGTTTGTCCTCGCTACTGTAACTTGCTAAATGCTGCAAAGTGATCTGTTCATGAAGGATTAAGATGAGATAAGCTCTGTCTGTAAGATATGGGACTGGATCATATCCTCTTTTGTTGTTGGATCATTGTTAATAATATAACATATAGTATGGTCTAGACCTGCTCTGTTTGCAACGCATCTTGAGATAACATGTATTGTGAATTGGTGCTGTATAAATAAAGATTGATTGATTGATATTAAACACGAGATCCAGTGCCATTCAACAGTTTATTTGATTTGCCTGTAAAAAGGAATATGAATAAAATATAACAGATCTAGGTAAACAATGATAATTAAAAGATAACTTGTAAATTAGATTTGTTAAACTTAACATAATTTATCCATCCTTTGAGACTTGTGCTATAAGTGTAACTTAGAATGCTTCTTACTTGTAGATGACTCTAAAAGAAAAACGCCTATGTTTTTCATCAGTTTGCCATAACCAATCAGTGACAAGTGACCTCTCCACGTTACCTATGTCATAACTTAGACTGAATAAAACATGAACTGAACAACAGCTGCCCTCAGGGAAGCCAGAACTTTTACAGCTCCCTCTGGTGAATGGCTGCACTATAGGTCTCTAACAAAATAATTAAAATGAATGTCAAATGAACGTAGATTTTTTGACTAAGGTGTTAAGTTTGAATTAGTCATTTGTTGTGTTGTTGAAAGAAGACCGATAAGCAGAGTTCAGTCAGACAACTCACGTTTACTTAATAAGTTTATTGCAGCATACAGTATTGTGTTTGGCGTGTGGGCCCCGAATTTCATTACTCCTCGTAGATTATTTAAATGCAGACATTAGGAGCAATGAGATAGGACTAACCCCCTCGGAGCCCGCAGGTGGAAGCCGAGGAGGAGGTGGGGACAAAGTTCACACAGCACTGAGCAGAACAGCAGGAGCACTGCAAGCAGAGGCAGAGACAGGGAGGCTTGCCGTTTAAATAGACCGCCGAATGAGGATGTTGAGATCAGCTGATGGAGAGGTGGTGACGTGTCAGTATGATGAGCGCGGCTCGAGTTGTCTGCCTGAACTAGCTTGCAGGCGGCGCTCCATTAGTGGAAAAAGGCGAAAGAAAATGTAACGAACATGATTCATTGGACTCTCCATAGCCATGAGCTCCACTTCAAATCAACACAAGAATCTGATCTGCTGTGGACTGTACCGGCGTGAGCGACATTTTATCATGAAACTCCCCTATAAATGAAGGGGAGCGATATGAGACCCACAGCTCCACCAGCCAGAACGTACAACAACATTACCCTTCTATCATTATTTTTGAAGAATGTACTTGATGTTCTTTATAGACTTTCAGCTTTTGAGAACTATGCCCTCTTAACTGCTCTGTTAATGCTTTTGAAATGACAATTGCAAACCAAATATAAAAAGAGGGTTCAGAGTTTTGGAACAGTCTAAATAGGCTGGAGCAGACTGAATATATTTCACTCTCTTATTTGACCACGTGAACATGTTTGTAGACTCACAAACTGAACTAAACCATCCGAAATGATTTATTTTCATTCCGAGTCCCCTCAGACTCATTTCAAACTGTTCCTTTCTTTTCTGTCTGGCACACAAAAGTAATTTTCTTCACGAAGAGGAACCATTGTTGTGTTCCAAACGATGTGAGAGTGTCAGTGTGAAGCGCACACATACCTGCAGACACACAGGCAAACACACACAAACCTCCCTTGCCTCTACCTGCAGACAGTGTGGAGAAGAGATAAGGCTGCATCAAATGCACAACGCAGTATTGATTTCCATGCCAACCAATCTCACCCAATCAAAAAAGGTCACGCTGTGTAGAAATCAAAAAGAGGCCTCTTTGTTTCAGAATTGCATGCTGGGTAGCCTTCAGGCAGACAGATTCAGTGAGTGAGACAGTTTGAAGCGTAACGTTTTTCATCTGTGGCTAACCACCTCGTGCAGCAGGCAAAATTGGAAAACAATATTGATATCTGACCAATGTAATGGCTCAGATACCGGTGTGAAAAAGGCAATTTTTTGTTCTTTCTTTTCAGAAAAGTAGTTTGGGCTCTCTCATGCGTGGCACAAGTACATCCATTACACACAAGACTTGGTGTGAATCTAATACATCCAGAACCATGCCATGCCTTCCAAACTCATTCTGTCGCCTCTGTCCATCTCTGCAGCATCGTGAGACATGATAAACAAGGCAACAATTCGGATCTATGGTGTTGGTGGGCGGATTTCACAGCCTTCCTATGGCTGGGTGTGATGACGGTCAAGATGGGAGCTTTAGAAGGCGTTTTTGATGTGTTTGTGTTGTTCCATGCTGGGTCGGGGTCACCCCTACATGCATTAATGAGCTGATGTGGTGTTTGATGTTGGCCTTCAAATCTCCTTTGGTGCTCTGGCCCTGGTGTCCACTTCTCCATCCTCCCTCTTTCTTCTACAGATATACACACTCTACATACACACAGTCAGCATCACACACGCAGGCGGATACTCACTCATTTACATTGCCAGCAGGAATCACACAGCTACGCTCTCCTGCAGCCTTCTGCTGATGATGAAACAGAGAAGACCGTGCACCTACTATGCTTGTGTTTCTTATTTGTATAAAAAAGAGAGAGGTGGACATGACGATGTGAATAAATATGTATGATTGACAGAATTACTTTCATACAAGCACGAGAGAAGCAAAAGAGAAATATTTCCTGAATAAAGCAGAATCATTTCGCTCTTTGCTTTTTATACTCTCCTCATGATTATTTTTCACTCTTTCTCACTCATTTGCCAAGTCCCCCCGAAACTCCCTATTTCTGTTCAGGCAGCCAGCGCGGCCTTCCAATTGCACAATTGCTTTCCTCTGTGAGCTCTCCTGTTTCCCGGTATGCTAATTTCCTGTGATGATCAGAGGGACGCAGGGATAAAAGTGCTGCGCTTTAAGCACTTTGTAGTTTTTATATTGTTGCCATAGTAACATGAAACTGGAGGCCAAATCAATGTGGCTTCTCTTATTTGCATGGAGGAATAGAAAGCTTAAACAGAAACAGAAGGGGAAGAGAGAGTAAAAAGAAGAGGCAACAAAAGGGAAAACAAATGGCACCCCACACTGCAGAGCGTCACCCTTCCTTTACTACAAGTGAGTTTAACAACAACAGCTACTATTTATGCATGGCAAACACTTCCCCTACAACAGGCCAATCGCTCATTAAGCACACTTGCAAGAAAACACGACAACCTAACTCTTTCCACTATCTGAAAGCTTTTAGCTGGTCTGTACAACACCCCCACGAAGCTCCCATTCTACCATGTTCACTTGATATGCACCCTGCATGCTGCTCTCTCACTTTGAAGTTGTTCACAGGGCTGCGAAGCTATGATTATCCTGCCCCTCACAAACCTTCTACTCCTGCTCTGAACTGTGTGCTGCCGACTGCAGGAGCTGCGGTGCTACAGCCCAAGAGCTGTCCAAGCTACTTCAACCAACCGCAGCCCTGGTCCCCATTGTGATCCAGCTTGTGAATGCTTAATCAGTTGTTAATTAGCTCAGCTCCTTCGTACTCTACACGCTGTATCTCGTCATTTATCAGGTTCCCAGACTGGGCAGCTGTTAATGAATGGTGTAATTTATTCAACTCAATCTGTTTGTCTTTAGAGTGCAGCATAGTGTAAAGACTGTGTGTGCACATGCATGGAATGATTAGCAAACATCTCATTGTGCTATCAAAGTAGTCAAAGTGTGTGCAGGTAGCACAGATAGACTTTCTCTGCCTCCTAACACCAAACTCTTTTAGCTTAATTGCTGTTCATACTGACAGATTGGAGGTGGCTCCAAATACACACCTTCTGTCAGCAGTCTCCTCCCATCCATCAGTCTCTACACTCAGTTGACTCCAGGGGATGTTATTTATACAAAGCAGTTCAACTGCACTCTCTAGTGACTTTACAATCAACACTGCAACAGTTGAGCAAAGTGACACAAGGTGCTTGATGTCAGATCAGTGTTCAAGAGGCTCCCACCCATGAAGAGAGCAGGTGGGAGGTGAGGGTTATGAAATGGGACATGAGATCAGCAGGTTTCCAAGTGGTATTTAAACTTCAACTTAATTGTGGGTCATTAATTCTGTGCATGGTCAGGAAGTCATAATTGTGTTTATTCTGGCATCTGATATAACAGGAAATGATTGAAACTCATTCATATTCACCATCATCAGATCATTCACCTAGATTCTTAAAATAAGGCTGGTTGTCTCATGGTTAGATACAGGGTTAAATAGTGTTCACACTCTTTAATGTCAAAGTTGAGCAGCAATGGAAAGGTCCACTTAACTAGAGGAAGTACCTATACTGTCCATAAAGAGTCTGGTAAAATTGACTTTAGGGGAACTTTAGGTTTTGATTGATGTTATTGGTTGATATTGGTGCCTCCTATATGGACATAGTGATACCTCTCATTGCTTCGCTGGTCATCCTGTGTATATATGTGAGCAATACTTTATGACAAAAAACTCATCCTACTTTCTTAAAACCACCAAACATATCATCCATCATGGATATTTCAAATGGAAAAAGTAAGAGGGGTTTTACTTCATTGTGCTGTAAAATCCCTTGCCCAGTACCTATTCCCTCACTACAGGTATACAGGCATTTTATTGTGAAATATGAATCATCAGGCTTTCTGCTTATGGTCTTGTTTGCTTCTGTATATCATAAATAAGTCTCACTGTTATTTTCATCCTGTTTCATAACCAGTTAAAATCTCCTTTGAAGAGCTTTAATTTCAAAAGTACTGGCCTTACATAGTCACACTTTAAAGGGGTAAGAAAGTAGCTCTCTGAAGGACATTTCATTATGATTATTTAATTCAAAGCTAACTGAAAAATCTGATATTATATTGCAAATTATATCATATAATGATATAATATGCAATATAACTTCAGTCCAACGTGTTTATTTTTCCCATGATCACTATGTATGTAAAGACTATATAAATATATATACATATATGTATATACATAGCTATTTGGCTTGATAGCTTTAAAGACAGATATTCTTCATAACTGTGAAGCCTTAGCAACAATCCTGTTATGTTAGCCTTTAAAAATCTTGGGAAGAAAGTACAGAAATTAGTTTGTAAAAGTAACAAAAGTTGTTGAAATTAATTCCCATGTCAAGTAGACAGAGAAAGCTTGAGGCTTGGACGTAAAGCCCCTGTGAGAAACGTTATGTTTGCTTTGCTGTGGACACAGTGATACCTCTAATTTCTGTACTGATCTTGTCCTCGAAAAGTTTTTGTTATGTTTTGTGACAGAAAATCTCCTCTCGCTGTCTTTAAGCAGCCCACTCACTGTGAATATTTTCTGTGGGAAAAGTTTTTTAAAAAAGTTCACTCTGAGTGCCGTCAACTGTCGGTCTTACACTTACCCCCTCATAGTGGTGATTAACGACAAAAACTACCATATGGAAATAGTCAGTCTAGTTGCCGATGGTCTTGTTTGCTTTTGTAGGTCATATGGAGGCATTACTTTTCAGTCTGGTTCATCACTAGCCAAACATTCCTTACAGGGGTTTTAAGTATGACAATGACATACTAGTACTTTTTATATCCCTCTTCTGTAGTCAGAGGTTGAGCCAGTGCAAAGAGGAAAACAGTAATAGGTTTGGCTACATACCAAGGAAACGATGTGTCCATAAGGCTGGCATGTAATTACCTCCCAACAACCCCCCTGATTTCACTTTGCACCAGGCCTAATCTTAATGCATGGATTAGTCACCTCACACAGGTTGTTTGTTATCTTGCTGATACATGGAGCATTCCAGAAACAGAACAGTGTTTTCCACAAAGAGACACAAGACTGTAATTCCTGCCACGATAACAGAATTTATGTGATCCCAAGAGAGAATCTCTGGGAATTTTGCAGAGACTGAGTCAAACATTTGCGGTAAAGAGGGGTTTGGGAATGGTATTCAGAGATGAAAGCCAGACCCCCTCTCCATACTTCACATGAGGGGCCAAATTACAGATGACGTCGTCATTGTTTTCCTTAGCCAAACAGATTATCCTTAAATGAGGTCCTGGCTCAGTGACTCGGAATCCACTCATCAGGCCCAAGTCCACGTATTAGTCTGGTGTGATATCTCTCATGCAGGAGTCATGTAAATACAGAGTAAACACTGACATCATCGATGGGAACCCATCAAGTGTGACATCAGCGGGAAGTGTTCAAGAACAGCGCTTAGTTTGGGGGTGGAAGATGTGTGAAGGCTTAAAATTGAAATGTCAAAAACAAGTGCTGCAAATATAAAATACAAAGGAAATAACAGATTTTTGAATAATGATCAAATACTTTATAACATTTAAATGTAGTTTATATGAGTTACTTTGGAAAAACAAAACAAAAACACAGGTTAGGACACAATGACACTTTGAGAGAGCACAACAGGAAAACAACAAATTATTGAACAAAGAGGTCTATTAATAGAATAAATAGTAAATAAATTAAATTAGTGTACTTGTCTTATGTTTCATAATATCCTTCAATGGCTATGTGTTTGATTAACACAAACCACAGAAAAAATGCATTAACAAAGTAAACACTAACCTAACTCTGAAGAACATTTCTATTAATGCTTATGAAGAGTTATTGTATGTGAAAACAGACATTTAAGTTAAAAATTTCCCTTCACTCAAAAGGGTGTTTATTTCTCGATCATTCAGGTGTGAAATTTAACCAAACCTTAACCTTTGGTCTTGCCAAAAAGAGCCAAAGAGTTTAGTCTTAATACCTTATTTCTTCCAGTGCACATACTGAACAGGGGTCAATTTCTTTATATAATTAACTTGTTTTGAAGGTATTTAAGTTGCAATTTTGCCCAATTAGGGGCTCATATGTTTTGACTGACAGGCAGGCACACTGCTAGTAAGGAGGCTTGCGTCTTGCTAGGTGGACTGAAAGTTAGGCTGTGAAAGCATTTCCAATATGGTGACCAAACCAATGGGGGGTGTCACTGAGGCTACGTTTTATACAATCTATGAGTTTTACCATGCTTAATAATATGAAAATGCTAAGGGAGATACTAGTGGTAGAAGTTTTATCCAAATTCATCTGAATGGAGTAGTTTTCTCTTTGCTCATCTAAATCCTGAGTAAAGCATGGGCACAGAGAAGTGGGATTTTGTGATAGCTAGCAGGAAAGCCTATAGGTCCAGTAAACATGATTTGTAGAGTTTCACTTAACTGTAGGTTTTTCAATATGATTAGTTATGTCTTGCTTCCACCACAAGTTAAATTTTCAAAGTAAACATATATAATATTGTATTTTTCATTTTGTTTTCCTAAATTTACTTGTGAAAAAACTGGTTACAATGTGAATAGAGAGTATTTCGGTTTTAAAACAACCCTTTATCCTTTATCACACACCAAGCATACAGAGTAGGTGAAGGAGCAAGCAGGTGTCCTCATTGAAGGTAAAAGGCAGGTGTGATAGTGAGCTCTCGCACACACTTTGACACACACTCCTCAGTTACAGCTTAATTGACACAGCACCCCTGGACACTGACCAGGTGTTGCCTTCATGCTGTTCACATACCTGTCTCCTCTCAGCCACCTGACTGTGGAGAATAAAAGCCCTGATTAATTTGGGCTGTAGCTTCTCTTTAAAAACCCGTCTGCTGCTCGCTTTGATCTGTTTGCACTGCATTTGATCTTTAGTGAGGCTGTTAACAGCACCTCTGAATTAGACCACTGGCCTCAGATGAAGTCCACCCTAATTACCATCCCCTCTACTTAACAAAAGGCCTGGGGCCTCAGGCCTAACCAGTATTCCTTCTTCGACAGAAACACACACACAAGCACACACATACGCATTCACACACACACACACTCACACACACACACACACACACACACACACACACACACACACACACACACACACACACACACACACACACACACACATACCAAAACATTCCTTACCTCTGGCAGCAAAGCTATCAGATGTGTAGAATTATAAAGAGTATGGTGAAATTAAAAAAACACCAATAAACAATCTTTATTTCATTTTTATGGTACAAAATTACAGAACCGCGAAAAAAAGGTGGTCTAGATTGTACATAGTGTTATACTTTTGTCAATGTAACATGGAAACTAAAACTGCTGTGGTTTGTTTTGACTTGAAGTAATGTAAAACTGATGAAGGAATGTATCTTGATTCTTTTACATCTTTGAGAAATTATCTATTCCTGGTTTTACAGTTTTTTTTTAACAATTAATAAAAACACAAAACATTGAAACACCTGATTAAAATAATAATTTATAAAAAGAAAACTGGCATACATGTAGAAAAAACAATTCAAGCAATTCAGATGTAACTATTTTTTCACATGAAGTCCATTAACTAATGCATGCATCATGTCTGCTGAGATGTGTGTTTTTCGAGGTTTTTAGGCAATTATATCATTCAGAAGCAGTTTCTCTAACTGCTGAGATAATATATAATTTATATGAATTCGTGTATACACCTTCATAGTACATACTATACTGCATTGAAATGTAAATTCTCTCTGGGCTGTCCATAATGAAGCCATTTGGGAATTTCCATATTGGGAATCTTAGCATTTCACCCCAAGGTCTAATTGTATTTCTTTAAAGGCTGATACAAATGCAGGGATAATATGCAGCATTATGCAGACACAACTTCATCTCCGAAATACAACCTAATTACATGCTAACAACTGGAATGAAATCAGCTTTATTTCTATACATACCTTGACTTGGAAAGAAACAGCTCTCCCTTTTCAACACTATGCAAACATTAGATTTCCTCTCAAACATGTAAACTAGCATTTACGCTAAAGAGACTGTCACAGTGTCAGTTTAAAATAGCTGGTGCTTTTTATGCAGCTATAATAAGCCGTCTTGGCCTCTTAGTGGAAACCTACACATTGTGAATCATGAATCTTGCCCAGAGATCACATGCATACTGTGAAGGCCTTTTACATCTAATCTGATTTTCTATTTTAAACTCGGCCTTTGATGACTCTGCACAGTAAGGTTAACTTGGCAAGTTCCCATAAAACATCATGGGGGCAGCTGAAAAGGAGCAGCACAGTCACACGGCCAAGGCCCACATTGTCTGTTAAATAGAAATCCCCCACAATCCCCTGTTCCAGCCCCAACCTGAAGACACAGGGAGAGAATGATTGAGCGACAAGTTGAAAACATTAAACTTAATGAAACTCAATCAAAGTTATGAATTTAAGTTATGTTGCAAAAAACTGAAAGAACAATCCCAGGTTTAAAACAAATGAGGATACACCCAACAGTGAAAATAAATAGTATAATGGTTAAGCTCATATGCCTGAAAAACAAGGAGACTTTATTGAACAAAAACAAAGTTTAGAGAGTTTTGTGTTATTAACTGAAAACTAGTAGAAATATGTCAAATTGAAGAAGATGATATTACATTTTTGCTCAGATATCCAAAACAAGCATGTCAACTTGAAGAAAACACCTGAGATGTCAAAGTGACAACCTGCTTACATGCTGTACCCTATAGTAGAGGTATTCTAAGTCTCATAATGTTAGACTTAAACCCAGACGAACGGATGAGTGGGACCAGATTATTTTTGTAAACACAGATTACATACTATACTGTGTGCCTAAAGTAATGATGACTGAGCTGCCAAGCTGTCTAACTAAATTTGATATTTTTTGCTGAAAACACATTGCATTGGATGAAACTGTTATTACCCATCCTACTGCATATCATTTCTAGTAAGGGATAATGTATAGTGAATGGGTGTTTATGCAAATGAGAACCCAGTAGGAGCTAACATGTGCCTAAGCACCCATTCACTTTACATCATCCCATTTTTATCTAGCTAAGTCATGAACAAGTCTACACAAAGTATTGGCTCAAAGATAACAATATTGTTCAAAATGTGACAAAATGACAGCTAAAATTATAGTCCCTCGTATTCCACTGTTGACAACGCATACATGGCAACAAATACTTATCAGTCCTTGCATTAAACTGAACATTTATACTCACACTCAAGTTGAAAAATAGTCTGCTATGTTTTATTAATTACATCAACTGATGATTTCCATTGTAGGTAATGTTAAACAAAGTAAATGTGACTTCTGAAGGAATATTAATGTTGACATTTCAGCTCTTCTTCTCTGAGCTTTCGGAAGAAACAATCAGATCAAGTGTTTTACAGTGATAAGAACACCATGCACCATGTCTCTCCATTGGGATAGATTATTGTTCGAAATGGGCTGATAGGACCGGTCTTTCCTGCTTGAGGGTTTTACGTGAGACACTTTTATTCGGATCAGGCTATTATTCAGATTATAAATGGTCCATGTAAACACAGATTATGTTCACAGTGCAACTAGCAAACTAAGGTCTGAGAACAACACCACAACCACATGTATTTCAGAGTACATGTTTTGTTGAATATGTTTGTAAAGCATGACAATTTGTGTAGGTGTACATTTACCCATACAGCCACAGAGGTGTACAGAAGGCTAACTGATAGTAGCGCTAGCATACAAGATATTAATATAATCCTCATCACCCTAAAATGATCATTGATGGCTCAGGATTGCAATACAGTTGATGTGTTCCACCTTTCCTGCTCTCCATCTCCAATTTGTAGCCAGCAGGACAGTAACTAGTCTGTATGCCTGTCATTGATCATTAATAGCTTTACTCACCGCATACTTTTATATTTACATTATATTAACATTTACCCAGCATTAAAAATTGAACAAACAAAGTACACAACTACCTTTTAGTTTAATAAAAATGAAAACCCATGCGCCCAGAGGCACCTGGTGGAGATCTGCACTCTATTTATTGGATGAAAATGTTAGATATGCAGACAATTCTGTAAAGGTGTCATTGAATGAGGATCAGCTCATAAACAAAGTTTTTTGGAGTCTTAATATTTTTTCAACACTTGTATCCCACATTATAGTGGCTCTACACTGTTGCTTTAGTTTCACACAGTTGGGCACTTAAATGTTTAATGTTTAGACAAACTCTTGTCGTGTTGTTGTTTTTATCAAGGACATTTTTACTTCAGTTAAAATCTTTGATTCATTTTTTAGCAGTGGTAATCTTCCTCTTGTGGTATAATGCTGAAGAAAGGCTACAGAGAACAGACTTACTGTTTCACATTGTGTTCATGTCAGTTCAGCCTGAAGTTTCTGGAGTCAAATATGCCTGAGAGCTGTTTGTGTGGGTAGTGAGGAATGCGATATATGGGCATATGGTTATGATATAAATACACACAGAGGACAATGAGTTTGAATGTAGAACAAGGCCCAAGCAAAAACACAGCAGAGTAGTACTGTGGAATGCAGAAGGTGGAGTTTTATACACCTGTCGATGAAAGACTTCTTTGATTAAGGCTTTAAAGTTCAGAGCCAGGAGCTGATGTAAATGGATGGTGGTGATTGAGGGTTGGCTCTCTTGTCTTTCCTCTGAAATTTCTTTTTGCTTTAATTTTCAGTTATTAAAACATTTTACACATCAGCTGAAGAGCTGATGTTTGAACTGTCAGACTGTTTGATTTATATATGTGGTTGGACAGCCAAGAGATATTTTCTATATTACTTTGAGTTTTTAGAGTTGTATTCACTATAGCCATGTACATGCTGAAAGCACAGAAAGCTAACTTGTTCTTTCGTGGCATTTTAATGTCTGAATACCTAGAAGTCATCAAAATGAAGGGATACCCCAAAAGGTAATCCAAAGCAGTGTATCATGATAAGAGTTGTGGTAGACAAAGTTTTCGATATTTGGTTAGACAGAGAAAAAGAAAAATTAACTCGGAAACGAGCCTTGTCAGCGCCGTCTACTAGGGATGCAACGATATCAAAATCTCAGGGTGCGATATTGTCACGGTATTGAGGCCACGGTACGGTATTATTGCGGTATTGTCAAAAAAACAAGATGACTTTGAAAAATGTCATAGTGTGGAAAATGAAGTGCCAGGAATGATAAGGATAAACACACTTACTGTAATTGAACACAAGCATAATGCTAAATTGTTCTAATCACATTTATTACTACCAACAGGTATTTTCAAGTGCAAAGAACAGTGCAGGCACATCCAGTGTTTCAAGTCACAAGCAAATAAAAAAAACCTTTCAGTTGAGTGTCTTTAAACTGACTGGAATTTTGTAACTTGGCTCAAGCGCGTTCACCAACCTTTTAAATCCCTTATTGTCCACCACTGAAAACGGCTGCAGGGTGATGATTTATCAAGCGCCTTGTCATATTACTTGTATTCCCTGACTTGTAGACAATCGCGGTCTGGCAGTGTCTGCAAACAGTTTTTTTTGCATGTCCGTCATGTTTTCTCCTCGATCGTTTTTGGTAACTGCAAAACCAAAATGCGTCCATACTTCTGATTTAAACTTTGCAGGAGGTTCCACTAGTTTTCCGCTCCGCTCCCCCTCTGTGCTTTCCACCATCTCTTCCTGCACTCCTGCACTCCGCAGGGGATCATGGGAGATAATGTTTGCTTCTCAGACCGGCCCACTCAATGGCACCTGAAAAAAACTACACTCCAAGTCCCTGTTTGATACCATCACATACCACGGCATTATTGTGAGAATTTTGAAACCGAAATACCGCGATATTTACAATACCGTTACATCTCTACCGTCTACTATCCCTTTAATGATGGTTGCCTTTTGCTAAGACAAACATGATATATAGATGGATGTGCATTTGACCTGGAAAGTGAGAATCCCCTATAGCAAAAAGTATGAGGATGTACTATGAGCACCACAATGCTATGCTCCCCAAAACAGATATGAGCTATTCAGCGATCTTCCAACTATGCTGCAGATGACCTCAGAGAAGTAACAGTTCTCCAAGTGTCATTGAGAGTTTTTATTATTTTTGCTAATCTACTTTTTGCTCTGGCCAGTGGAAATTTCAGATTTTAATGAAAGGGGTTAAGAAACTATTTCAGATTATGTTGAAATACATTCACTAATTTTAAGAATTCGGGAGAGGAGCACAGTTAAAATGTGAACAGTAGTGTGCTTTCTGTAAAACAATCAACGATAAATGATGCCACTTTTGAATTTTCAATATCATCAAAAGTATAAGGGGTTTATTTCTTTTTCAGTCTGAAAATCAATTCAAACATGGTGAAGGCCTCACATAATTATATTTAATGGTGCAACGCCTACAAGCTAGTTCAGCCAGGCAACTTGACCTGCACTACTTTCACATTTGTTATTTGTCATTCCCACAATCACCTGACAAAGAATCCTCCCAATTAGGCAGTCTGTTTAAGCTGACAGATTTACAGTCTCTGCCTCTGCTTTGCCAATGCCATACACTGTTGCCCTGCACCAGTGCTGAACTCAACTATCAGCCCCGTCCCCTCCCCAGCATACACCTGCATGCCCCGTCTATAGGGGGTTAACGTCATCACTTATTTCTGCATGTGAAGTTAATCTGCAAGGAGTGATGACGTTCGGCACCTGGAAGACCAACACAAACTATATTATACTGCTGAAATAATTTTTTGATTAATACCATGCGAGGTGACTGACTGAATTATCATTGTTTTATTATCTTAAATTATTATTGCAGTTTACATTTATCTAATCCCTTCTTGATATCAACCGCTACAAAAAGGCTAACTGAGACTCTTACAGTACTCTGACGGATGTATCATTAAGAATACTGTTGTTATAAGCTATCATCATTATCATTGTGATCATGAGGTTGTCATGTCCCATTGTAAGAACATTTCAGTTTATCTACAGTTTTTTTTACTCTGGTCAATCTCATCAGCATAACATATAGAAATTTGACTCATAGCCAATTTAAATGTTGAGACCAACATTTTTATTAAGATTAAAGGGAATCCATGCACAGTGACTATATGTTGGTGTCTTGTTTAAACGCTCTTGTCTACATGCCCTTGAGAAGCTTCCTGGACTTTATTTACTTTAACTCATCATTATCCGCATATGACATCATCAGTACTCCTACATACCTTTGTTGTGTTTTCCTCCATGCTTTAATTCCAAGCCACAAAAGATAAGAGGAACCCACAGCATAGCAGCCTGTGAGAAAAAGAGAGCTGAAGAAAAGAGCATCGCAAAGGCAAAGTAAACAGATTTCAAAGCACTTTTATACTGAGACATCAAACGTCCCATGCGATGAAACAACACGCTGTGGCTCGTTTTAATTGACACATTGACAACCTCAAACTTATGATAAGAAGAGTTGAGAGGGGGCAAGACGGATGGAAGAAAGGAGGGAGAGAGGAGCTGAGGAATGAAAGAGAGATCAGCCTAAACCAACAACAATAATGAAATGATAGAAGGGCTTAATTTCGCCTGACAGACGGCGCTTTCATCAGATTATGTGCCTTGAACTGCACCTTGATTAATTATTAAATAAAGCGGCCTGCACTCCAGCTCTGGCCCTCATTTGATGCTCGCACAAATGTGTTTGTGCTGACAGATAGAGGTCCACTACTGGCCTCTGTTTACACACACCAAAATAGAACAGCAAGGCGAGTCCTTACACTGTTATAAAGCATGACTGGAGCTTTGATGGTAATACAGCTGCCTTAGGGAAGTTTTTTTAAGTTTCACTTTTAACCTTACACATTGATATTATTCATCTCTGCAAAGTTGACTTTGTTGATTTATTTATCTACTTTATATATTTATTACTTTAACTTAAATAGGCCTATGAGGAGATCTGAAACTGGTAAACTGTTTCCTACATTAGTAATAACTCTATAGTAACTCTATTTGCAGACAACTTTTTAGAACCAAAGTCCAACAAGTGCTATCAGTAGAAGGATTATAATGAAAGAAACCAAACCAAACAGTAAAATGACGGGATGAGTTATGCAAGTACAGCTCAACAAAATGGAAGGAAAAAGAGGAAAACTATTGATAACTATTGCAAATACAGATTGCACGATCAGGGTTTAAAAGTCAGATGATTGTTAAACTAATTTTTAAAGGATTGTGTGAGGGATTCTAAACAAACTGAAGGGCATTTAAAAGACAAAACTGATTTTGCAGGCTAATTCTTAACTTCTGGCAGGCAGCACAGGCAGCCTGACACGAAAGGCAAAGTAAGCTTTGGTCCACAGCCTGAACTGTGGAACAAACAAAAGGTCCTTGCATGTTATCAGACTTTCAGGCTGCAGCTCGGTTCATAAGGAGTCAAAAAGTCAACCATTTAACTTTAAACTAACCCTTTTGCTTTTATTACTTTAAGCAGAAGGTAGTAGTTAGGCACTATGAGTAGTTCATAATTTATCTTAAAACAGTCTCACTCTTATCCTGATGCCTCTTCATTACCTTTGCAGTGCAATGAGATTATCAGCAACATGATTGGTTATTTTTTAATACTGAATTTTGAGTGCTAAATATTGATTGAAAAGCAGTGTTGATATTCGGCACTCACCCTGAAGTGTCTATGTTTAGAACTCAGCTGGTAAAGTGTGGCCATAAGAGGTAAGTTAGCAAGCAGAAGGAGTGTTTTTTAAATTTTAGATAATTTTCATTTTACATAACATTTTGTACTCATGGCTGATACTGGAGCAGGATATGCAAAAAGATGAACATTTCTATAACTTACCTCACTATCGATTCATAAGACAGAAATTTTGAAGTGTACAAAGTGTTCTATTTGTATCTGTTATATTTGCTATATTTTATTTTATTTTATATTCACTTTTATCATTATTATTATTATTATTATTATTATTTTATATTATTTTTTTAACTATGTAAGTACAGTGCTGTATTATCATGTCCCTTGTTGCAAGCTGCTTGAACAAATACATTTCCCCCAATGAGAGATCAATACAGTACATCTAATTTCTAATCTAATCTAATTTCAAATTTTCGATTGAATTAAAGTTAGACAAAGAAACTTTTAGACCAGGGCTTCTCTAGGCCAAAAAGCAGTGAACAGGATTGAATGCATTGCAATGTATGATTTAATGTTTTGTAAGCCAACTAACGGTAATAAATCAGAGTTTGTTGATGTCACATTGGATTTAATAATTTTACGTAGCTCCAAATCAAATCATGACTGCATCACTCCACATCCTGCAAAAAGTTGTCTTGTAAAAAGAAAATAAGTGTTGAAAAGAAGATCTCTATTCCATTCATTTGTATCCATAAAAATTGCACACTTCGGCAAGAGCCACATCGCTATACAGTACAGTCGGTGTTCGTGCTCATGGGAAATGCTTCATCCAAGCAAAACACAGATTTCATCCAAAGGGTTCACTAGAATCAATACAATAGGAAATGTCCTCACAGAACCTTTTAAAACAATCATGGGTGATTTCAGAGTGGCAAAGTCTTCATTTCTACATGAAGACTTCTATTTGGATAAACTATCACAAATAAATCTCTCAAAACAAAACAAACATCTTTAAATGTTTAAAGTAGTATGATGTATTCGCTATGACATATATTCTTCTTATGTGTTTACACAGAAGTAAGTGGCATGTTATTGGGCTGTGATGTTATCATATGTTGGGTGTTCGCATTCTCCCTTCATGAGTTCTAAAAGTTTAGAGCTAAATGTGCTAAATCAGTTCTCTCAGTTTCTACTTTTCAGCTATGAACTAATCTCACTTGATTTAAACACTGCCAGCGGGGGCTGTTGTGACTGTCACATATTGTAACTGAATGCTCTCTTTCTGCCTGCTTTATGTCTTATAAACCCTGAAGTTAAGCTTTGCTGGACCATGTGCTGTACCACAAGCGTATAAAGATGGAGTAAGAAGATGATTTATGCCTGTTCATAAATAACATAACTCTGCCAGTATTTCAACACGCTAATAGATGCTCTCTCCAAATCAATAAGATATGGGAAACAACAACCTACCTCATCATTCAACAAATCATAACCTCATGACTTTCCCTGAAATGGTCACAGCTTTTTTAACGCTCTGAAATCCATGCTGTTGGCCCTGATCTGACACAAGATTAGAGGAATAATGGAGAAATCTGTGTCTACCTTTCCGTTTCATCTTCCTCTGCCCTTTATTTGGGAGCTCTCTGTGTGCGGCCTGCGTTCTTTTCAGCTCCTCTTGTTTGGTTTGGGCATATCTGGCATAGCTGTGGTCTTGTTAATGCTTCCACTAAACCATCTGGAGAGCCTTCTGTACACCTCTGTGGCTGTATGGGTACATGTACACCCACAAAAATGGTTATGCTTTACAAACATATTAAACAAAATATGTACTCTGAAATACATGTGGTGCTTGAATTACCACACTGCCTGGGAGTTTGTCCTCAGATACTCTCTCAAGCTCCCAGTGTCTTGCTCGTAGTTTCAGGTCTGGGAGGACACCTCCTGCCTATAAACTCACATTTCTTCTCAGTGGGGCAAAAAGGTAGAAATGAGTGGATATAAACAAGTCTTTTTTAGAAGGAGGGGTAGTAGTATTCAGTGAAGCCTTTGATCTAGCCTTAACTAGATCGTTTTGACAAGTCCAACTTATGGCTGCTTCTCCCCACAATAGCTCATTGTGTTGAGCGCTGCAGATGATCTAATCACCGCTACCCTCAGAAGTCTCAGGGAAGAGATGAAGAGGAAACATAGTGGAAACATTGTCATCCATCACTTTTGATGTGAACACATGATGGCTGTGCCTTATCAGATTTTTCTTCCAAATTAGTTAGACCAAATGAAATGAAGCAGATCAAACAAGATGGAGGCGTCATTTAATTGCATTACACACCCACACTCAGCTTCCTGCAGTAAACTGTCCTCTTCATCTGGAGGAATGGACAAAGTGATGAAGAGATGGAGAACAATGCTCCTGCACATGATGGTTTATTGAATGATTCACATGGGTTTTATCAGTTCCTCACTCCCTCTTCACACAGCTACAAACACAGCCATTCACAAACACAGATCTCAAACACAAACACACACACAGAAAGTGTTTCACACACAGATTTTTCAGACTTCAAATAAACCTGGCTACCAAAAGACAATCAATGGTCCCTTATCGTCAGCAATCCTGCAAAAACTCTCTTCGCTCTGTACAGAGTTCAGATGTCAGCTTCACACCCAAAGACAAAGCCAACACAGATACTGACTCATGCCATCCACTATCTATGGCACCAAAAAAACAAGGCAGATTCTGAAATGCCATCTCGTGACTTTTCGGAGGAGCTAATCTATTCTATTTAATGTAGTTCAGAGGGGCCCCGGCTCTGCGCTGAAGACACAAGGCAGGATTAGTCCTCATACAGCGGTGGCAAGATGAAAGGCGATAAACCACTTAGCCTGGTTCTTGGATGACTTTATATATTTATTTCCCTCAAGTCTCTTCCCAACGTTTGAACAGGGATTTAGCAGCGAAGACACTTAAGTCTCTGGAAGTTAATCTTTTTTCCTCTTTCAAATAAGTTGAGGATTTTTTCTTTTTTGTGCGCTGTTGAGTTTTATGAACTTTCGACAGTAGTTCAGGGAGGGTGGAGAGACAGAATTCTCTGTGCTTACCATGGCCTTTGTAAGAATAAAAAAGATGTGTTAAGAATTGCCTTAAAACTGTCATGAGAGCAAGTGTTTCTGCTGTTCAATCAAAAACATTGTTTGATGCACACTGCTTTGACATTTGAATGTGTTTAATAGGTCACTGAGTGTATTTTTCTCTCTGAATCACACTTCTAAATAAATTCCCTTGAATAAGCCTCATAGTTTGGATACAGATTTCCCCTGACCCCAAAATGTGTTGCACAGCCTTCATGTCTGGCTGAAAGTCTGACCCGTCTGCTCCTCAGTATCTTCCCACTCCTCTATTGACTCTGCAGACCCCGCACTCAGAGCCCAGCCTGCTGAGGGGTGCCGACCCCAGGCTCTGGCCCCTGCACATCAAAGGCTCCTTATGGAGGATGTTAATATTTGCTCAGGTGCATCTCGTGGGTCTCCCTCTCTGAGCAGAGACTGCTCCGAGCATATAAATATATCAGAGGCCAAAGGGACGTCTGGTCACGCTGTCCCTGTGTGTGTGAGAACAGGGGAGGGGGTGACAGTGTGTGCTGTCGCAAAACACACACATACACACAGACTCCACCCCTCCTCCAGACTCCTCTGGTCTATAGCCTGTATTTGAACCCCCTCTTTTTTCTCTTTCCTTTCTTCTCTGTGACCTCCTGACCTGGGGCTGCCCTTTGGTCAGGACCGACATGAGACAGGACAGCTGGGGACAACAAGAGTCCTGTCCCAACCAAATCCCCTCCTGCCTCTTCCATCCCATGACCCCAGAATTGCCTTTAAACTTCTACAGCCTGATATGGAGTCCCTCCTGAGACACCAACTGTTTACTTAACAATGTCATAAATAAGAACACAAGATTGGTAAGATGAAAAATAACTTTCCACAACCCTTTTGTTTTATGGTACAAGACCTCCATCTCCCATCTGCACCCATTCCGTCCCAGTGTCACTGGTTACAGCATCTTGCAGAGAGCCTGGGCCCCATCTCCCCGTGTTGCTTACACTCCTGTTCTTTGGATGTCGGGCTGACTTGGCTCGCTGCAACCAGCTTGTTTACGCTGAGCTCCGCAAATAAGATCTAACCTTTGGCAGCCTCCGTCTTCAGCCGTTGCAGATAGGAAGAAGTGGAATCTAGAAAACCCTGGTGCAACATCAAAGGAGCTGGAAGCCAGTCAGCCCCACATCTGTGGAACAATCTGATGCAAGACTGATCTGTTTCGTAAGCGGCTCACTGACAACACGCGGACTGTGGAGGGTTTGCAGAACTCTTGCTGCTGCAGCACATATAAACAATAAATGTCAGTATCATACCATACTTGTGTGGAGTTAAGGATCTCAGGCAGCCTGGAGTCTCTTTACTTTATTACAAAAATAAGTCGCCTTTAAGACAGACTCTATCAATCAGTAGCCATTTGGCTTTAATAACTTCAATCTGGCCATTTGATCAATAAACATATAACTCTCGTTTTATTAAAACTTGTGTGAGGAGAGGGAATTTAACGGAGTAAAGAATTGAACAAATACAACATTTTATTTGGACTTCAATCCACAAAATTTATGGCTGTTTACACCATTTGCTTTTGGGAAGACCATCCTGTTGTCAGTAGGTTATTAAGCCCATTGTTTTGTAATGTTTTATTTTCAAAGAAGACAGAACTTAGCTGTTATAATACATGCTGAATGAAAATTAGTTTTAGACAAACCAACACATTTGTATTCAAAAACTTAAAGTTCACCATTTTAATTATTTACTGTTTGATCTAGCTATCTTACTGATCACACAGCTATGTGAATACCTGATTCTGATTGGTCAGAACTACACAACAACTATAATCAATTCGCAAGAGCAAAGGAGACGCTAGAGACATCGTAATCACACACTTATCTAATCAATCCGAGGAAAGAAGTTGGCACATGTCACCTCTGCCTGTGGCTCTGTAGCAAAAACACTAGGTTGTGTTAGCTTTAAACTGGTAAATATTGGAAAAAAAACAAAAAACATTAGCTTCCATGAGCAATCTAAAAGGGTTTGCCAAACAACATGTACAACATTATAACATTGGATCCTGTCCTGCAATCCAGGCAACAGAAGCAGAGCTGGTGAGTGCACCTCTTAGTTGTCAATCCCTATAAAGTCTCTTAAAAGCAATAAGTTGATGTTATATAAGCAATAATTTTAAAAGTTTGAGTCAACTGTAACGCCCTGAGAAGAAGGAAACAGGGATGTCAACATTAATGTTCTTGCACAAGTCCTGTTTACCTTATCTAATGGAAATGTTCAGTTTAATGTATTCATGAAATAAGCATGCTAATTAAAATGTCCAGTATATTTTTTTATCCGTCCCGCCAGTAGGATGATAAGAATCTGTTGCTGTGAAAGCTCTACCAACAGTGGAATCAAGGGACTTTTTTTAAAAGCTTTAAAAAATATATCAAATCAAACAAAATCCTCTTTAAATCAATATTTTGTGTAGTTTATATTATTAGCTGATAGCTGGGTAATAGAAAGGATAATGTATACACCTCACATACAGGGTGATATAAATTAAAATTCCTTCAGGATGAGACAACACCCTCTGTCTTCACGTTATAGCCCTGCTCACCCTGTCAGGATCCTAGTTTGCATAGCCACCTGCTCACTGTAAATTATCCCTTACTTGGAGTGCTGTTTTCTTATACATGTTCAGTCTAACAAGAGAATCATGATGATATACCAGACGAACAAATCAGACTGCACTTTTGTATGAACCTGATGGAAAACTAATACATTTGTGAGATAAGAGTAAGTCAGAAAGATTATAAAGTTGAGTTAGAACAAGGTCAATAAACATGTTCCAGGAGGAAATGACCTTTGAGCAGTTTGAATATAGCAGTTACGCACATCATATTATTTCCCAATGCCAGTAGTGGAAAATCCATTAATGCCATGACTGTCAGTTCATCGTCAATGAAGAAATGTTAAAAAGTTTTTCTCAATGACTTTGTCTACTATTTTAAACTCAGCATCGGCAAGGACGTGTGCAGGAAGAGATGTCATTCTTTGGTGACATTTTGCTGTCTTGCCTGTGAATGGTGATGACATTTCTGAAAGATATTAAGCACGAGAGTTAAATTCTATAATATTGATTATCTCTCCTTATCAGCAAAGCCCAGGGCCCGTCCTTCCTTCTCACATTGTCCTTTATGCTGGCTCTTATCATTACAGTCTCCGTGTTACAGAACTTGGAGAATATCTCAGGACATTCATTTAGTGAGTTTAATGTTTAACCAAATCAGAAAAAACAAAACTATTTTAACAGTAACTGTATTACAATACAGTAGAGCTATACAGGCAGGGCCAAACGATTACCAAGTTGTGATTGTGGTTGTCCTTATAGCTATTAGAATTGTCACATCCACTGAGTTGAAAATGGCATAAATAAACAACACAGATTCATCATTATAGTAATAGTGACACAAAGAAGAGCAACATTTTTTGTTGAGCATATTTGATATGTCTTAATATTGGTGTACTCTCTTTTGGCAAAATGAAGACGTGCATTTATAGTTTGGCTTCATATTTGTAGTCTTTAGGTTGCCTTAATTAAGAAGGTTTTATCTGCATGTGGAATTTTGTTTGTTGGACTCAAAGAGATAAAGAAAAATTTTAAGTCCTAAAATCAATGCCCAAAAGTAAATGCATGTTTCAGAGGTAGGTATTCATTAATTGGTAAACTGACTCTGTGCTCTATGTTATCCTGGGTTGATCAGTGATGCACTATTTTACAGAATAATTTATTGTATTAATTAAAGTGAAGAATAATTCATTTCTCTCTTAACTGGAATGTATGACTTTTTGAGGCTCATTGGAGAGAGACTACTGTACATTTTATCTTTACAGAAAGTCCTTTAATCTGGGTCATCAGGTTTTACTTTGCTGCTTTATGAAACAGAGAAGCAGCCTGTGTTCCAAAGTTGCCCTGAAAATGTATTACATTACTATATTATATACTGTTAAACACCATTATGGCACTACTCCCTTCTTACTATAATCAAATATTCTCTTTTACAAACTGAGTAAAGTAGTTTGGGGATTTCATGAGATTTAACCCTACACTTCCTCAGATACAGTTAATGAGTATATCTTACTGTATCAGAGTGAGAGGTCTAAAAAGCTCTTATTCAGCTGTTTCTATGTCCAATCCCCTTGAGAGAATGAAGTACTAAATACAACTTTGTTAAAATATTGTTTCCAAAATGTTAGAAGTTGTGTCCAGTCTATATTTCTTTGAGGCGAAGTTGCAAAATATGTTGATCTTCATGCTCTTTACACAGCGGTCTCTGTGTTTAGCTTGCATTTGGGCAAAAACAGCATCCCTATATATGAGCAAACCGGAGGTTATGAATGGATTTGCAGCTGAACTGCTGAGTTTATGGCTGAAGATGTGCAGCAGGGGAAGGCTTAGCCTGCAGCATTCAATGCATCCTGGTGCATGGGGGATCTACTATGTAAATTATCTTTATTAACCATAAACACTAATTCCATATCCACCAAAAATTGAGAAAATGTCCTATTAATACATCAGCAATAGCAATATATGGCCTGAAAAGTGTTTCAAGGTTTTGCCCACAAAAGGCACCAAACCTCCACAGCTGTTCTTCATTCAGCACTAACAGCATCCTGACCGACAGTAATTAATAAAGTGAGGATGGGAAGGGAAGACATTTGTGAAATCGTTATGGGAAGGTGCAGACTGACCTTGTCAGTGTTGTCAGTGTGATGGGGTGCCGTGCGGGGACAAACATATTGACTGGACTGGAATTAACACTGACTCCCAGAAGGACAGGACTAAAGTCAGGCCACCATCTGCTCAGCAATATGGAGGCAATTAACCATGTATAAATGAAGCTGATAAATATACAGAAGGAAAATCTATATTCATTTATATTAGACAGAGCAACCAATGATAGATAACAACCAGAGTGAAAAGAGCATCACATTAATGTGTGTTTGGCATCTCATACTGCTATATTACTCCATGAGACGTTTCTGTCTGCCATCTGTGATGAAATGTTGTGTGCCTGTTGAGCATGTGCACAACATTTAATGAGAAACCACCCACAAAATACTTATTTAGCTTACTTCTTATACTTGCTTCGACCAGCAGACACAAAGCTATTAAAGGACTGATTTTAAATGAGTCAGATGTTCCATCCTCTACAGCTCTGTTGTACTTTTAAACCAATAAGCTGAAAACAACTAAACATTTTGCAAAGCTGTTGATAGGAAATTATACTGTTTTTACACTCAGACTGTGGTAAACACATTTATGTTAAATTCCCACACTCTGGTTGCAAAATGCTGCATCTTAAAATGTTAATTTTGTATGTGCAAGCTATAATCCCTGCTAAACCAAGGTTCAATTGAAACACCGGATTTCAATTTCAGGCCATCAGTGACTTAAGATGCCTAACTCTAACATGAGTTACTGTTTAAACCCATTCTATGTTCTTTCCCTAAATTTAAAGGTGACATATCACACTTTTTTCATTAATATATATTGGTCTAAGAGGTCCCCAAAACATGTCTTTAAAGTTTATGCTAAAAAAAAACACTTTCAAATCCGATTTTGGTCTGCCTGAAAAGCCCTCTTCTTCAGTCCTCCTCAGAACACTCTGTTTTCTCTCTGACCACGCCCCCTCAGGAAGTGGATGTGCCTCAGCTCTCCGGCACGTTGATCTAATGTTTACATGTTGGCTGAATATACACGGCTGCTCACAGATCACGTTACTTCAACCCTCTGAATCTGATCCAGAATCTGATCCTGACGGAGAGGCGCCTGTAGCAGGACCTTTCTGAAGGATTGGTCACAGATTTAGTGTTTCTTGTTGTTTTATTTATCAGTATGTCGACGTGTGTCTTGGTACACAGCTACGAACATGTAGCTATGTGGCTATGCTAACTAGCGCTAGCACTTATCCATGATAAATAAAAATCATCCACTAGATCTTCAAATCTGCATATGTGGGGAGTAAAACCAACCTCTACCAGAAAGGCAGCAGGACCTTTCTGAAGGATTGGTCACATATTTAGTGTTTCTTGTTGTTTTATTTGTCAGTATGTCGACGTGTGTCTTGGTACACAGCTACAGCTACAGCTATGAACATGTAGCTATGTGGCTATGCTAATTAGCGCTAGCACTTATCCATGACAAATAAAAATCATCCACTAGATCTTCAAATCTGCAGACGTGGGGAGTAAAACCGACCTTTGTGTTTATTAAGACAGCCTACAACTAGCATGTCTCCCTCCTAAGCTCCTTGTTAGCACACGTGTGCAGGTAATGAAAAACGGAGGGGGGATTCAGTATTATTTTATACAGTCTATGGGCTGAACAAGCTCCAAGCTCTGACTCCGTGACAGACCGGATATTGTTGTTACGTAACAAAAACACCGAAGTCTGAAACGGTTCGTTTCACACACATTTACAGAAAGGTGGAGAAATCAAAACAGGGGCAGAATGGATTTTTTTCATTCTCGGGGGGTTTGTAGACATGCCAGGGACACATATTTCAGGTAGAGAACCATTAAAAAGTCCATTTTGCATGATGTGTCACCTTTAAGCAAGAACTTTCTAACTCAGAATCTTAATTAGACTAAAATAAGATTAGGTGAACTGCACATTAAAACGGAAGAAAACTTATGCTAATATTTACATTTGTAAAACACAACAGAAGCTACCCTCTTCTTCTGTATCAGATGCAGACAGGAATCCTTGTGTGTTTAAGCACATCAATATTCAACAACTTCTTGGATCAAGATGGGCTGATATTCCAACTATATCTTAACCCATTCTCAATTACTGTCAATAATCATTTGTCTGACAACAATATATGCCTCTGGGAAAGTATGCCAACTTTGTGAGTCCATTGAAGCCAGTGGTTAGCGTCAAATGACTTCCAGCCGAGGCTCCATTTACCATGTGGTGTTTATGTCTGCAAAAGAAACCCCAACATTTCATGGATTTCATCTTTATCATCTGCTGGATATATGCATGATCATCTGTTTCTGGTATGTCTTTGTTTAACAGCGGATAGTAAAGGTAGCTGGATAGACTTCACTCTGGCTCGCTTGAGCAGAATGAACTTGAAAATAAATCCATTCTCTTGTAATTTACCGCCAATCATTGAGTCAATATTTGCTAAAATAGTATCACAATAAAAATTGAAGAAAGTAACACTGCAGGTTTTGTGAAGTCTGTCCTCAAGAGGAGAAGAAAACAACTTTTAAAACATTTGTTGATTGGAGGTTTGATAAATTATGATCTGATGGACTTCAGAAAGATGGGGAATCTGAAGCTAACAGGCCTTTGCAACTCAGCCTCAAGCAGATTTGATGCACAAATTCTTCTCTTCTTCTTTTGACCTCTGCTTTAACTCAGTTAGCTAGGAATTAAATAATTCAAATATTGTTTTGTGATATTTCAGGTGCTTCATGCCTGCAGATGTAGATCTTGCATCTGTGTCAAGACAGCCTCTGACCTCTGTATGACCTCTGTTCTTTATGTGAGCACCATATGATCTCTGTCATGCAAATGTACTATTTCACTGTTTTGAGATTCCTCCAAGACTCTTCTCGTGACAGTGTCAAGGTCCACCTTGAACTCATAAGATATACACAGAGACATGATATGAACAATAAAAGAGTTTCTAGATCCTCTAAAACTACTGTTTTCCTTGAGTTGACTCATACAGGTGGATCTAAAATCCATTTCAATAGATATGGGTTGAATCTGACACAAGACAGCCCTGATGGTAAAATGGGTAGCACCTAAAAGTATAAAAGTTTGAGTTTGGTGTCACTTAATGAAAAGTCATCAAACTTTAGGCTTAAAAATGATTTTGGAAAGTATCATCCAGCTGAACCAACAATTTAGTTTGGCTATCTAAAGAACTTGTTGACTCAAAGAAAACAAACCTTACATCAAATCGAGGTAAATGTAGACCCAGAGCTACAGTCTTGATTACACATAACCAGAGGTCTCTTTCTTGTCTGCAGTGATAAAAACATTTGAGTGTGACAAAGTCCAGGTCTGACATCATATCCTGATTATCCCTTAGATGATACATGTACATGTGCATGTAATGAAGAAGAAAGCTAGTTATTTCATATTTAAATGCAGCGTCATTCAATTCACGATAGCACAAAACTGAAGACAAACATGTAGCACCCTAACCATGGGTTATATGGATGTTGTCCATTGATCTACACATATTAGAGATTTGCAGTGATTAAATGTTATGAAGCTTTTTGGAGCGTGAGTGTTTAGTGTTTTTAAGTTTGTAGATAGATATACAAAGAAGAAATATGAGAAGAAAGGAAAATGATTGATGTTGTTAGTGATGTTCTGTCTCCATGGCTATCAAAGGTGATCTTTCTTCCTAAAGCAGCCTCTCAACTGACCAAAAATCATAAAACATAAATCCAAATCAAATTTTCGAACAAGGCAGAGGTCACAGAAGAGCTCCTGAAAGGAAAAGAGCTCAGCAGGATAAAACTGGCTGTCAGTATCCTTCACTGACATATTACACGTCACAGACTCTCCTCGTCAAATATTCATCACATCCCTTTTCCCTCCCTCTTTCATTCCAGCTTCAATAGTAATAAATACATTAGTGGATAAAAGAAAATCAAACCGGCTCCCGGAGGGAGCGTGTGAAGTCTCACAATCTCCATGCTGTTTGTACTTGGGAAGAATCAATTAAAAATGTACAGCTGGCATAGATTTATAATTCATATGCACGTCTTTTTCAAGTTATCAATGGGCCGACACATGTATTTGTCTGGCTGGTAAATACATCAGCAGATGGGAGGATGCATGAAGTGTTCTCAAATTCCTAATAAACTTGGAGATTTAGGATGTTGTGTTGGATTGTGTAGAGCATAATGATTGTGTAGTTTATGTGTACTTCATGCCAGAGTAGATCATCTTCCAGAGAGTTGAGGTGAAGGGCTGAGCCAACACCTACAGAGAAAACTACTGGGTGTGCAGTTACTTAAGAGAGTGATTTCAATTCAGTCTGACATGAGAGATAACTTTTCAAACTCATGTAAGATCTGGCTCAGTTACATAGTTGTCATCTTCAAATACAGATCAAGCAACAGAGAAATGATTCAGCATTTAACATATGCAAGTCCTAGCTTAAAAATGAATAACTTTACTTATGTATAGGTTTACAAATTTGTTCTGAAGGATGTGAGACATACCTTAAGATCCATTAAGGTGTATCATTAAGACCACATAAAGAGGCAATAGCAGGAGATGAAAACCCATTTATTTACATTATTCACAGTGGAACATTGTGCAATAACAATAAAACTACAACAGCTGTACTCACTGGATATACTAAACCCTGATCTGAAGAGGTAACCTTATATAACCCTCCTGTTTGGGTGCTACCACATGCAGGGGTGCTGTGGACATCATCCATCCATTATCCATCTTTTTCTTGCACACTTAATTCATGTCAGATCATTTGTGTCTTTGGTTGGTAGCTGGGTAATAAGAGGTATAATGTATGTTGACAGCAGTACTGGGGCATCTCTATAAGAAGAAGAGGGGCCTGGTCTCACCCTGAAGTGATCATATTTACAATACATTATCTCTTACATGACCAATATCAGAATTGATTGGATTGCATGGAGGTAAGGCATTCTACTGAAAGGCAGAATTGAAGAACAACTAATGTATTATTCAAACGCTGCTTGCAGAGCTGAATTCTGTTAATATAATGTACATAAAGTATTCGCAATACTCTGACCTTATACCTGAGGCTGTCTCCCCTGTCCCCCTTTTAACTGTTGATGTCATTTTTAACACTGTCATGGGTGTAATGGTGATTTTCGACATCATGTCAAAGTCAGTCAAAAGGCAGATTGAATTACATAGAAGTGAGTTTGTTTTTGCTCAATGTGGCTTTTAATACACAGTTGTATCTCTCCTTCTCCGTAATGTTCTTTCAACTCAGACTCTCCTCCCCGCTTTCTTACACTCAGTTGATCTCTCTCTCTGTTCTTCCTCTGTAAGTCTGTCTCTCACACTCTGAGTGCTTGCTCAGGTGCTTGGGTAAAAACATGGATTATTGACCGGTGCAGTTTTGAATTTTTGACAGATTCTTATCTGATATTTTATCATTTCATCCTCACCCATCTGCCTGCCAGTCAGGTTGCTGGTGCTATAGATCCCTTATGGCTCAGCCAAAGAAACCATTGAAGCTCTGCTATGCAACCTCTCCCCCTGTGCTTTGCTTATAGGATCCACAAGCAGACCTACAAAGATGCGATTGAAGTGAAAGAGTCAGTCAAGTCAATCTGAGCTCACTCACAGGCACGCACACACACACACACACACACACACACACACACACACACACACACACACACACACACACACACACACACACACACACACACACACACAAACACATGTGGGTGTTTCGTCTTGTAACATCTGAGATTCTTCAAATGTGCTTTTAAAAAAGTTTTCTCGCCAACCACATCAGAGGAGGCGAAACTTGTGAAAAGAGCTGCCAAGAAAGACAAACACACAAACACATGCACTAACACACCTACCTCCAGGTTTCTCCTCCATGAGAAGAGTGTCCTTTCTTCTTCCTCCTCCTCCTCTTCTTCCTCTTCTTCTTCCCTCCTTGCATTTTTTATTAAAAACATCAATCTGTGTGACGCTCACCTGACATCTGTTCAGGGGAAAGTTGTGGTGCATTAATGGGGGATCAATAGAAGGTAGATTACTCACGCTCAGTGGAGGGGTAAAGAGTAGAGTTTGCAGATGTTCACCACAAAGATAAGTGAGGTGTGTAAAGTGTGTGTGTGCTTTCCTATAAGCATGGGTTTGAACATGTGTGTGTTGAGGTATGTATGAGATAACAGATAGAGATGATCCCTGAGGGAACCCTCTTTCTGAGAGCCTCATCCTTCAGGCAGCAACGCTTTGGAGGAAACGTTTCATACCTTTAAAATTACAAGCTTTGAAACATGAGTGACTGATAGACAGCAGCATTCAAGTTGAACTAACACCTTCGTTTGGACTAAATATGCTGCCCTTGTGAGGCTGGATCTGTCTATCATGTCTCTGACTAAACTGGCTGGTATAGTGTGCACTCAGCTTTGCCCTTCTGCTGCATAAATGTTCCTTTTATCGCAGAGATGTGTTGCTCTATGATAAGATGATATCTAAGATGAATGTGTTGAAATCCTGCACCAAAAACATCAGAATAAAAAATCTGGGATCTTGACTGTTGTGAATATGCTCTCCTCTGAAGTGACTTCTGCTGCTGTACCAGCTCTCCACCCCTAGAGGGCGTTTTCAGTCAGAGAGTCTCTCTTTTATGAGGATGTGTTAAGGTTCACAGACTGTTTTCCTGCAGGCTGAGTCCATCAGAGGATCAGGTGTTAAGCTTTAACTGTGGAATAACATAAAATATACATGTAGAATAAGTCATTCATCTTCCAAACAGGGGTAGAAGACGTGACTTGGCTAGCAATGATCCTTCTCTCATAAATCAGTCCGTCTCCTCACATGCAATAAGTGTACGGTGGTTTTGAAATTTTCCACCGTAGTAAAATAATCACGAGTCAGACAAAAGAAAAAGAGAGTGAATGCACACAATGACCTGCTAAAGCTGCTTTCTGACACAATTCCTTCTGGCTCTTTGCCACAATTTCTCGCTGCTTCTTTCCACATCTGGTTGTGGAACATAAAGGGCTTTTTGAAGGCTGGAGATACTGTAGGTTACTGGATGTTCCTCCACCTGCAGGTTGCTTCAATCACACTCACACATACACACACACATACACACGCACACAGTAAAAGAAGCTTTATCTGGTATGTTAAAAGCAGCACATCCCAGACACAGGAGAAGCTGCTTGGATGTTTCCAAAGGCGGTGTTTTAGAAAGACAGCAGAAAAGGTGTGAGGAGGAAAAAATATGTGGCCTTTGACCTCAGAGGAAGTGATTTATACAGGACTATAAAGCGAGCCCCCAGGATCAGTGCTGGGTTGTGATTTGGGAGTGGTGGCCTCAGTCAGATTCAAGGCCAAGACACTTCCAGAGGCGCAAAAGCACAGTTTTTCAACACACAAATTATCTTCTCTTTGTATCATAACAGTGTAAGCATCCAACAAATATTAAATAGCCTTAAAGCGCTGTATAACTAAATTGTTTTCTACCATTTATATGAGCTAGGGGACCAAAAACTGAGGCCTGAAGAAAATATTCATCCATGTAGAAACTTTTATCACAGTATGAGGGGAGCAGAAAACCCTATTTTAATACATTCATATACTGAGTCAAGTAGGTTAAGTAGAGTTTTTAGTTCAGTTCAGTTCTGATAGTCTGAGCCTCCGGGAGTTTTTTGTATTGGTATTTCATTTTTAGTCACTTTAGGTTAATTTTACAGAAACAGCAGGAGGTTAAGGAGAAAAATATGCTATTTTTAATCCCAGAACTATTTCTTTACTTTACTTTGAAGCAAAACACATTGTATTAACAAATATTCCTGGTGTATATTTGTGATGCTCTATATATACACTGCATGCTTGTCCTCTCCTCTGCTTAATGAGTGATTGTATGACTTTCATATGGGGGACAGGTTAGGAGTACCTCATTCCCAGTTTCTCATTTCCCATTGCAGTAAAGACAGAACGGTCACATCAGGAAAGTTGCCCAATAGATCCAACTATCTGTAGTGAAAGCAAGGCTCTGTGCTTAAGGCAATTTGTTTACAACACATTTACCTGTTGTTTTAAGGAGCTTAACTTTCCATGATACAGAAAGATGTGCGAGAGTACATTAGTAACACTTATAATTTGTTTTCATGAGCTGATGAAAGCCGACATCTCCAACCATCAAAGATGTCTGCAAACCCTTGGCAATGGGCATCCCCACTGCCATGGTTATGCTTCTGTGTCTTTCTAAACCAACATTACATTCATGATCAAAGGCAACATTGAGGGACTGTTGCTTTTTCAATAATGATCTTACCTTTATGGTCAGTCTTTTTCCAGAAGTGATAGCGCTGCAGATGTGCCATCAGGTTGAAAGAGTATCCATTTGAGTAGGTGACACGTCTAAAACAATGTTTTAACAGTGAAAGACAGCAATGCTTCCTTACATTTCGCCTGTCCTCATCGCTTGCCATATCAAAGTAATGTGCAAAATCTGACACCAGTATTGTCAATTTCACCTAATATTGAACTGTGATCGACAAATCGAATGGTTCATTATTATATTGGGAACTCAACATCCCTAACCTTTAGTTATAAAACCTTCTTTTATGCTATTGCTAACCATATGTGACTAAAATATATAATGTTTGTTCACCCTTACATATACAAAAGCTTTTCTGTCTGACATATATTGTATGAAAAATGAAAGGCCTGGTCTCTTAGGGACGGATGCTGCTAACAATCTTCTAGGTGTGACAGCAGTCAATTCATCAAGCCTGGTATCCTATGTTTGTTGTGTTGGAGCCTCTTAGAGCATTTTTCATGAAAATGTTAAAACAATTAACAGCAGGGACAGCCAACTTTCCAACAGACCTCCAAGAAGTCCACACTACAGGTTTTACGGTCAGTCAAAAGCTCTATTAATTCACAGATGTTGTCATTCCTGGCTTGTTAGCTCATTCAGTGTTTTACATACATTGGGTGAAGTCAAAGGGCTTCCTCCACTTCTTTTACAAAGTCTATGATCTCAAAGCTGGCAGCAAGATTTTTACTCTACATTTGCCATGCAGGAAATAAAAACAGCCGTCCAAAAATTGGATTTTCTGGCTCCAATCACTACAAATAATAAATCCAACTTTTAACTTCTGTCTCATCAAATACAGTATGTGAGTGACATCATAGCTAACCGACTTTCATGCACAAGGTTGTGTTAGCCAACAAAACTGTACCAAGACATAAAAACTCAAGTAGCTCAGTCAGACCTACAGCTCTGCTTGTTTTTACAGGAAGACAAGGCTCCTGTAGAGAATTGATGCAATAAGGAACAGTGACTCATCATGGATTATTATTGGCCAGACTGTAACTTATATCATTACAGTTGAAGAACAGCTAGTTATTCATGCTACATTTCACAATCAAAGGCAATTAATGCAAAACGTTGAACCGTAACTTGCAAATAATATTGGCTTAGAGATCTTTGCAGGTCTTCTTTCACTGCTGCCAATGCTGTGGAACAGATCAACAAGAAAAATATCAGCAGCAAAGGCAGGGAACTCAGGTTAGTGAGCGATGAAGACTGCAGCTGTGTGTGATTCCTTGGTATCCTCACCAAGTCCCACCCATGACAGCAGTACCTCTCTCAGTTTATTGGCATGGGCTCACAGTTTACACACCTGCACCACCAGGTGACTTCGAAAATGTCCTGCTATCCAGCTGGCACTGATTCTCTCCCCTCTTTCCTTTCATCGTCTGTATAAAGTAGTTTATAAAGGTGTCCTCTGTGTCCACAGTAAATGGCATGTCATTGTCACTGTTAGTATCACTTATTTTGCACTTCTGTTTTAGTTTCTTTCGAAGCCTGAAGACCAAAGTAAAAGCACACCAACGCAAAGTAAAGCATAGAAGTGTGAACAGTTTAGTAGCCTAGCTTCTGCTCTGGTTCTCTGGACAGTTTTCTAACAAAGGAGCTGAGCTGACCATCCCCTATTGGGAATACACTTACTAATGACAAGTTCTTCATACAACCCACTCAGAAAAAAAAAAAGTTTCCTTTTAACTTTTTACATGCATCTCAGGTGGGAGTAATGAATGCTGCTTGGGATTTCTGGAAATGTCATCCCAACAACCAGTTCATAGAACATTGTTCCATGAACCATCGGCAAAATCAAAAAAATGTTTTAATTAACTCTGCAAGAACTGAAAACCATCATAAGGATATAGACAGATACGCACATATTTAGAGGTATTTAGGAAAAATGCTTCTTCTGAGCAGCATCCACCATACACAGTAAATCTGAGAAAGCCTGCCTCTCTCTGCCTTTCTCTCTCTCTCTCTCTCTCTCTCTCTCTCTCTCTCTCTCTCTCTCTCTCTCTCTCTCTCTCTCTCTCTCTCTCTCTCTCTCTCGTGTTCCTCTCTGTCTCTCTCCGTGTCCTGCCCTTGAAAAAGAGTCAGGCTCAGACAGCCTGGGAACGGCTAACTACCAGAGGATCCGAGCAGCGCTAGTACATCAAAGGCCACCCCATTTGCACAGCAGCTTACATACACCCACACATCCACAAACAGCGGCTTACATATTTGGGGTTGCTTTCTCTGAAGTTCATTACGAGTGGCAGAACTATTACCCTGTTTGACAGCATGTGTGTGAGTCAACTACAAGAGGGGAGAGTTCAGCTTATAAACACTTGGTTGAAAAGTTGGAAAGTTTTGGAGCAGTTTCTGCATTATGATTCTTTTTTTCTTATATCCAGTTCATAAAAGTGAGTCAACTCTCTGTATGTTTTATCCACAAATGCTACCAAAATAGTGTTCTGTACAGTAAATAGCTTTCAGAATCCTTTTCTGTGACGAGTAACAAAAACAGCTAAGCTCCTAAGTAGATAAATATGAAGACATGTCCCACATCAACTGATGTTTTACTGCAGCTTCATGAGGAGGAAGCCTCCTTTTACACTCATCTAGCACACTTAATCTGAAGTGGCAATATTAGAACCCTGAGCTGGTGCCAAGACAAATCCAGCTCGCACACACACAACTGCCTGTTCCCAATGGATCCTGGTGTACCATGTTGAAGAAAAAGGAGAAGGGGGCTCTACATGGAGAAGAGAAGAGTAGAAACGAATGCAGATTAACGTGAGAACAGAGGAGGAGTGTATATGTGTGTGGGAGGGACAGATGATGGATACAAGATGTGTGAAGATCCGCAGGCAGGATGAAAGAGTTGGAGGAGTCATATTGAGTTTTGGACTAAGACTTTGAGCAATATGATAATAACAGCAGAGAGTGTGAGAGCGGAGGTCATTGTGACATCATTAAAAGAGGATTAATGTGCAGTTTCACCTTAAAAGTTATCATTGAAAAGGACTCTGATTTCCCTGTGGCTCATTGTTACCTAAGTAGGCTGCACAGGCTTCATTTCAAGGCCAGGTCTGTTTAAAACATGAAATTGAAGTCTAGATGAATAGAAACTCAATCAGGAGTGAGGCTGCAGTGGTGTAGACATACAGCCAAACTGACTTTGTTGTGAAACTGAAGTTGCATTCCTGCATCTTTAGGCGGTTGGATACAACTCATCTCACCACATGTTGGAACCATTACATGATGTCATGGTGGTACAATTTCCCACCAGCTCCTGCTTGAGCTAGAGGAAGTGATGTCACAGGCTCAGACCCTGCAGATGGCACTCTGATAAACCAAAGAAGATACTATCTACACTTTGTTTTGTGTTTTCCGTATGTGTGTGTGTGTGTGTGTGTGTGTGTGTGTGTGTGTGTGTGTGTGTGTGTGTGTGTGTGTGTGTGTGTGTGTGTGTGTGTGTTAGTGTGTGGGTGTGTGGGAAGGGGGTTAACAAGATTCAGCAAATCTCAAGGTCAGCCTATTTTCACTTGCGCAATATTTCTAAAATTAGACACTTCCTATCTCAGAGCGACGCAGAAAAACTAGTCCATGCATTTGTTACCTCCAGGTTAGATTACTGTAACTCCCTCTTATCAGGCTGCCCCAATAAGTCTCTAAAGATTCTTCAGCTAGTTCAAAACGCCGCAGCTCGAGTATTGACTAAAACTAGGAAGAGGGAGCACATCTCTCCAGTGTTAGCTTCTCTACACTGGCTCCCAATAAAATGTAGAATAGAAATTAAAATCCTTCTTTTAACCTACAAAGCCCTTAAAAATCAGGCACCCTCGTATCTTAAAGAGCTCATAGTGCCCTATTACCCCTCTAGAACTCTACGCTCCCAACATGCAGGCTTGCTAGTTGTACCTAAAATCTCTAAAAGTAGTATGGGAGGTAGAACCTTCAGTTATCAGGCCCCTCTCCTTTGGAATCATCTACCAGTCAGGGTCCGGGAGGCAGACACCCTCTCCACTTTTTAGAGTAGACTTAAAACTTTCCTTTTTGATAAAGCTTATAGTTAAGCTGGATCAGGCTTGGACCAGCTTTTGTCATGCTGCTATAGGCCTAGACTGCCGGGGGAACTGGCACACTGACACACTGGGATCCTAGCTCACCTTCTTCCCCCCAACCCCTTCATCACTTACTTTAACTCTGCCTGTCCCATTAAAGTTACTAACCATAGACCTTTCTGGAGTCCCTGAGCTCCATTGTCTCGTAGATTCCTCTGAGCTGCCGTAGACGTCCTCCTGCTGTGGACGATCTGGACTCCAGCTGATACGGACGTGCTGGACTCCAGCGGCAACAGCTTCTACGACTCGTCTCATCACTATCACCTCTCTCTCTTACTCCCCTCTATCTGTCTTTCCAGACCCAACTCAGTCGAGGCATGATGGCTGTCTAACATGAGTCTGGTTCTGCCTGAGGTTTCTGCCTGTTAAAAGGAAGTTTTTCCTCACCACTGTAACTAGCTAAATACTGCGATGTGCAATGCTCATGATGGATTAAGGTGGGGTCAGACTGAGTCTTACCCTGTCTTGGTGTTGGGTCTCTGTTCATAATTTGACATAGAGTGGTCTAGACCTCCTATGTTTGTAAAAGCGTCTTGAGATAACGTTTGTTGTGATTTGGCGCTATACAAATAAAGATTGATTGATTGATTGACATGAACAGATGCATGGATCATTTGGTTTATTTCCTTAACACCGCCCTCTCTTACTCGAGTTTTTCACTATGGTTTTTAGATTCTGTGAGTTACTCAAGCCAGTTAAAAGTATTTGCACTTAAAGATGCTGTGGTATTGCATTCAATATTTTTTTTTTACATAAATAGTTGATGACATAACAATGGTAATTATGAAAAGGGTCACTTACAATCTATATATTTCCTCTTAGCTCTTAAGCCGGACTCTGTGCACAATGTGAATTGAGGCTGCTTCTGGCCCTGTCTTTAAGCCACAGAACTGACTTTATACTTAGGTAACCCGAGTTTCAGTCCGATAGGGTGTCATTTTCCATACAGTATATAGGTGGGCACAAGGGCTGATCATAGCCTGATCATCTGCTCCTGATTGGTCAAATAGATTTATGGTGTGTCGGAAATCTTCGTTGACCTACTTAACAGACTTTCACAGTGAAAGCAGAGCCACGAGTAGATTACCCAACTTCAGGGACATTTTTCCTGATAGCACACATTAACAACATGCCACAAGGTGTTGACAACTGAACAACACGTAAACACTGATCAGCCAGCACATCATGACCTCTTGTGCAATCTAATGCAACAGCTCTAGCATGAATAGTACTTTTAAGCAGGTTCAACATTTTCAATTTTCTGTGAGATTTCAGAAAAGTACTTGTGACTGTACTTCATATTTATTGTCCAAGTCGTATTCTCTGTCTTCAACTTCTGTGTGTGGAAGTATTCAAAATAAACTTTATTGACATTTGTCAAAGCTCCAGATCTAATACGTACAGTGTGAGCAAATTAACCAATCAGCTTTCAAGTTATTTAAGAGAAAAAGGGTTTGTTAGATATTTCTTAGCCACTATTTTTTTCCATCCCTCTGTCATCCATCTTGATTTCAAGAAATTTCTAGTCCACTTACAACAACTTCTGGCCAGCAAGTTACCACTGCAGAGGCTGATGTGAAACTATGCAATCAAAACCTCTGCATTTTGTAGAAACCAGCTTCTGAATAGCTGCCTGCTATGCTAAAGCTTGATTTATACTTCTGTGTCAAATCGACGCAGACCGCAAGCCCTGTGATTGGTCCGATCGGTTGCACTGTATTTCCCACATTTACAGCACTTCTGGGATCCCCTCTCATTGGCCACACACCGGCCGTGTATTTCATCTCCTCCTCTCTATTCTTCTCTGTAATCATGTCTCTATGATAAAAAGCAACATGTATCAGATGTATATTCACATAGCACGCTCTGAATTGCTTGAGAAAAGTAAACAGAGATCGTAGCGGGGCCAGAGGCAGGCGACCAGCTATTAGAGAGACCACACTGCCCTCAAGCGTTTCGGCGGAGAACTGCTGCGTGTCACGGACACATCGACGTATAAGTATGTGGTGCTCACGTATTATTATTATTATTATTAGTAGTAGTAGTAGTAGTAGTAGTTGTAGTAGTGTTGGCCTGGAATATTGTTGCAATTATCGGCAGCAAACACAATTATTGAAAATGAGAGGTCCTATCTGAATACCTGCTGTAGGCAATGCTATAAAATACTATGACACATTATCATATCTCAAGTCTGCCAAGAGGTGAAATGAAGAACTTTTGGGAGCTCTAAAAGATAATCAAATATTGAATCCTTAAGTACATTTTTTTAATTTATAAAGGTACTTTGTAGAATATGATCAAATTATTACAGTGCCTCCAATGGAAAACACTATTATCACTGCCTACAAACATTAACATTAACATTAACATGATGATGTAGTAAATTGGAACTAAATACTACCACAACAACTCTTAAAGCAAAGTACACAACCTTAAAAGTCCCAGGTGTTTATTTGTTTGCATTTCAAACACCTCTCTCTTTTTGTGTAAACTGGTTAAGCGCTTAATCACCGGTTCCAGGGGATGGGAGAGAGGAAATGGAGTGGGACGGTTAAAGTGGATTATTTTACAAGAGGGAAAAATTGGGGGTAGAGAAGAAGGAGAAAAGGAGAGGGAGGCTGAGTAGCAATCGATGGTTTTTTCCCCCGCAGCTCCACTGGGATTTGCACTGAGTGATCTGAAGTGGCGCCCTGCTGTGCAAACCTGAGTGCTTTGACTCTACATAAAACCATTCAATCACAGAGAACCATGTTCTACTAAAAACCCCCTTATGAGATCATTACCAAGGATGAACAAACAGCCTGTAATGAAAAACCCAGAGCACATCCTTCTGTGAACGATATGGTAAACAAAGCCAAAGTTGGAATCAGAGCACACAGACGCATCACAATGAACTGTTTCATTTATCTCTGGACTCACTGCAAACCAATGTCCTGGTGTAAAATATTTTATCTTGGAGAATGTATGAATCATACCTTTATCATTTTGAGAGTGAGTGAGCTTATAGTTGATTTTACTCTTCTTGAAATGTGACACTCATGTGAACTAAAGTTTGGATACATATGACTTTAAACTAATCCTGCAGAACAATCTGAGATGAGTTATTTTGAATGACTGGATAATTACCAGACAGAAAAGGTTAGAGGAAAATAAGATTATGAAGTTGTATAACTGACTTAATTAGACCAATACTGCTTGAAAAAATAAGAATGTGTCAGCAATCCCCCTTTTTTATGGACTCACATAACTTAATAAGTGGTGTGCCACTTTAATCGGTCTAATATTTACAAGGTTAGATCTATTTGGGGGTTTACACATGTTGGTTGTTCTGATGTACTAATGATTTCAAGAATCATTCTCAGTTCTTGAGAGCAGATGTCCTGGCAGCAGCCACACCCCATCCCTGTGTGTATTAATAACCATTTCCTGCAGTGTTTGGGGTGTGAGTGTGTGTGTGGTGGATAGGTGAGTGGTGTGTCCCTCAGGTGGGGTCTACCTTCTTTGCTGACCCTGCCAGCGTCATCTCTCATGTCGCGTTCACACCAGACACGAACAAACGCGTTATTCCCCAGGCCACAGCACTCTGTTGTTATCAAACAAGGTTGAGCTCGCTGACACTGAGGGGGGAAGCCGGTTATGCTAGAGGGGGCAGAGTTAACTTCCTACTACAACTTATAGCTGGATTCAAGTGGCAGAAAGTTTTTCACAACTCACCACATAATCCTCCTTACTCTCTGTCCAGTGATCTCCTGTTTATCCCTGATCCCTTAAGAAGTAGGTAGAGTCACAGAGTTTGGGGAAGCTGCACAGAGATAGAATCAAAGTGTCCCATATATTCCAGATGAATGAATCTCCGCTGGTCCATACGTCACACCTCACGTCACCAGGTGATCTGCAGGCTGATTGGCTATGGCGGTGCAATGGATTCTCTGGAGGTCAGATAGTTCAACTCTCGCGAATGTATTTGCGTTGCGCCATTCGCCCTTCCCAATTTGTGCAATTCGCGCTGCCAGACCACTACTTGCGTCTATTCACTTCTCTACATTGACTTTACATGTAATTCATTCGAGCGAATGATTTTATTTGCGTTTGGGGTGAACGCACCATCAGAGATCCATTACACATGTCTTCATTTTTGTGCCTCACCATTGAACTGTTGTTAGAACGATGTGGTTGTACTTTTTGTGCTTAAAGAGTGGTTACGTTCTGGGACTGGATCACATCTTAGTTTGATGTTTCACACACATTCATGAAGTCTTTGCTTCTGGTATTCACACTAAGGAAGGGGTGCTGTACACTCATTGTTTGGTTTGGGTAGTTAGGTTAGTCAGGGTTGTTTCTTTTTTTGTGTTTGACCTTAAAACAATAAGTGGCTTTTTTCTCATCTCTAGTTTAGAGGCCTCCTTTTGTTATCCTTACTCATTGAACAGTGATCATCTGCCCTTTCAGTCACTTCATCTTATGCAGTATACAATTTTTATTATTTTGTAATAAATCACTTTATTTGAAACAGCTGTTTTTTAAGTTGCTTCCATTTTCCCAAATTGTAACAACAGACCATAAATAAATGAATGATTGAATGAATGAATGAATGAATGAATGAATGAATGAATGAATGAATGAAAAACTTTGGTCTTATTGAAGATAGTAAGTGGCTTATACTTGTATTAACATTAATTTGTCTTATATGTAAATCATTTCAGCACATAAGACATTGTAGACATTTCTGGAGTAGAACTTTTCTGATTTTACCATCACGTAAAATTTGAACAGAATATTTTAGGTTATTGGACTGGGATTATCTCCTCAAACTACAAAAAAATAATAATAATTATAAAACCCATTTAGCTCAATATATATGGGGCCTCTGACATATTATAAACCAAATACTTCATGGATTAAGTGACAATAACTCTCAGTATAATCGGGGTATCTTAAGTATTTTCGGCAGATTGTGAGCTTAAACATTCAATCAGTGTTTCTTAGTGTGTAGCCTTAAGCCTTTTAATAGTAACTGCCCACTCGCTGATGAGAACCTGTCACACATTGTCAAAATCATCAGTACTTCAGATGAAGGCTGGACCCTGCCGACATCAAACAAGCCAGGAGGCCCGTTACAAATGAGCCTCAACAACTCTCAACCAAAACAAACGCCTTTCTCCTTTGAGGCACTCCTGGGAAAATGAAACCCGAAACGGTCATATTGACAGTTGGTCCTGTTAGCACACACAGAAAAACAATTGTCAGGATCATGATGCACACATCACAGGTCTGCCAGTAAAGAGCTCTTGGTCAGTTTACAGTGTGCCCTGTTTTAGAGTCACATGCGCTCATGAAAAGCCTTGGAACATTAAAGGGGTTGACCACCTGTCCTAGTCCTCTCTCATGCCTGAATGAGACCACAGGGAGATCCTCTTCCTCCAGCACACCACCTGCTACCACTACCTCCCCTTTAATGTTGGGCAACTCTTTAAAGATCCCACAATGGCACTTTGTAAGAGTGCCCAGTTCAGCAATGGATCCTTCTTGCCAAAACCACACTGTGCTGTGACTTGCCTTACAACGCAAAGCCATACAGAGTCTGAAATTTCGAATTATCATGATTTACTCAAAAATTAGGCTTCATGGGATTTTTTATACCATGTTAAAACTGTTTTGGCAAATTACAAGAAACAAAATAAATAGAGAGAAATCTTTGCGCAATCGAACAAGGTTTTGCACCTTTTTATTCCTTACACTAGTTTGAAATATCAGAGTGTAAAGGCCATGTTTGTATTTTTTTACCTCAAATTAAAGGTATAGAAATATCTATTTGTAGATTAAGTTGCAGAAAAATTACATAATCTTCATGGGCATGTTTACTTGAGTGTTTAATCACCAAAAAACAATACTAGTGTAATTTGCCTCGGAAAGAACTCCATATATCTAGTGAAGGATAAGGTCCTGTTCAGGGAGTTCTCATTGTTGTGCTACACGCTTCCTCAGAAGCCAGGGGGAAAAAACAGCCCTGTTGTATTTTTGTGAGTTTTGCAGCCACTAAAGGTTACTAAAGAAGAGTGTTGCACTCTGTAACCTTATCACTGGATGCAGCTAAATCCCAGCAAACAGCAGGGTGATGTAAGACCAAGCTAAACCATATTATCACCTATGAGATGAGAAGATGATATGCTGAACTTTGTAGGAAAAAAATGACTATAAACATTGAACAGAATCATAGTAACTGGTGTTTCATTTTAATTTCAGTCCCTCCAGGATTTCACAGGATTTTTTTGTGATTGATGCGGCCCAAAAAGCCTGATTTTGCGACAGCTTTTTGAAAAAATTGCGGTGAAAGTTGCGATTTTTTTTGTTGCTTTTTTCCCCCAATAACATCTCAAGGGCAAGTAAATACACTAAATTACAGTAGTTTTTAGAAATCATTCTTGATTGCCACTGTGACTGTATTTTGATTATCTTGATTCACAGAAAAATGCCATGGCACCTCGCAGTGACAGAGGCACTTGACAGGCAGTTCACGGCACTCTGAAATGCATCTGCATCTTTCAACAAGGAGTTCATCAAAACTTACTAAATGTGTCTGATGTATCATCAAACTGGAATAAATAAAGCTATGGATGCAGATTTTTTTATGGTAATAGCGGCAACAACTTCAGACCTCAAATAGTAAACAGACGTCCCCCGGTTGTGTCTTTGTCACTAACGCACACTGGGGGTAAAAATCATCAATGAAGATGAGACAGATGCATGGAGGCGGGGAAAGCTGGTTCATAAAGCACACCTGCTGCAGGTAGGTGATCAAGCGAACACTGTGCCCCTCAATCTATAAATAACAACGTTGTCATGGTCACTTGTCCTGCCTGCTGTCCTCACTTTTCACCTGTTCTCTGTGCGTGTTTTGCTGTTGAAAAGTGCCGATCAAGTGAGGACTTATGTTTATGTTCCAAGGAAATGAAATTGATGACAAAACCGATGACGTACAGGGGCTGAGATTAAGGTAATTGGTCAAATTTGCGGGAAAGTTGCGGTGATTGTATAAAATTGCAAGGCCGCGCAAAAATCGCGCCGATTGGTTGAATTTGCGTTGATAGTTGCGATCGTGAAATCGCAACTTCCTGGAGGGACTGTAATTTGGGTTTACTTGGTGAATGTCATTCCAGTTGTGACCAGAGACTGAGCAAAATAAGTTAATGTAGCCTATTTGCTGAGCATGGGGACTAGTCTGTTTGCAAAAAGAAATTCAACTTTATGTGTCTGCAGTAAATGAGTTATCTTCACAATCAGTAAACCCTTCTGGTGAGTTCTTATCTAGTAGTTTCAAGTCTTAAAACATTCAGCATACCTTAATTTTGTTGAATATGGTCCCATTTAAAACAAAGCAAAATGAAGACAGATAAATTAGGGTATGCTTTAGGGCCAGAGGTGCTGCCTGTCAACAGACGAAGCAGGCAACTGCTTTGAAGAGTGTCTAGACTGTACTCTTTGTTAAACTCCTGTGCAAATATTTCTCAGTGAAACTCACTGAATGAAAAATGAAAAGGAATTATCCATCTGAGGGTAAGTAACGAGAGGAAAAAGAGGAAGAGGAAAAAAGGCAGAATGACAGTGGTAAGTGGAGCAGATAATGATGATTAAATATAATAGTGAATGACTGCATGCTGCTAGTGTAACCTATGGGAGAGACACTTAAATAACATCACTTCTGTTAGCCTTACATTATGGCGTAAGTGAAGTGTAAGATTGGTAATCTCAGCTAGCAGAGCGGCCTAGTGTGTCCAGCTGTGCTGACTGTGACTGGGTTGAGTGTTCACCTTAAGGGGCCCTCTGTGAATTGATGATCTGATCTGAGGACGAGGTCTGGCGTGGTTTGCGCTACTTCTCCATCCAACCTGGGCTTTATCTATCATCTATTTTGTTTTGTCTGAGGTTCAGCTCAGCTATACTTCTGCAGAGCAAGAACTTTCTCAAACATTGCTTTCCAAAGTGTTTGCAGGTTCACTCCAACATATTTGATATAACTGCTCCTACTTGCCATCTCCCTCAGAAAGCGATCTGAAGCAGCTCAACCATCTGTTCTCACTAAGCAGCTGCTTGGGCTAGGCTAACTTAAGCTGCTACCCTGGCTGTCCTGACAGCCTCAGCCCTTCATTCCTCACCTGGATTACCTCCACTCTCCAAGTCTGATATGACCTTCTTCTTCCTGGTTTGTCTCCTCTTGCCATGCCGTAGCCATATCAGATTACGACATCCTCTTAAACCACCTTTATTGCACCTTTGGACTCTGTGGCTCTGCCCTGGACTGGTTCAGTTCATATCACTCTTGAGGGTCAGAGTATGTTGCACTGGGGGATGCAAATTTGCAGACACACCATCTCACCTGTGGGGTCCCTAGGGTTGGTCCTAGGCCAGACCCTTTTCATGTTGTACATGCTCCCCCTCATCAGCAGGCATGGAATTTCATCCCACCGTTATGCTGATGACATGCAAGTATACCTGAAAACAGATTCTACCCTCTTTGCTTCCATACCATCTTCATCCACACTCCCAACTTGTCTAAAAGAGATAAAGGTGTGGAGGAATGAATCAATTCCTGCAACTCAGCTCAAAAACAGAAGCTATCTTAGTTGGAACTTCACATCAAGACCACTCATCCTATTCAAATGGTTTATGCCTCACTGGCCAAAACATTCCACTTTCATCACTGGCCACCAACCTAGGCATAAAATGTAATCCTCACCCGACCTTCGATACCCATATCAAATACCTTTGGAAGGACTCCTTCTACCACCTCAAAACATTGCTAATCTCCGTCCACCCTTCACTCTCCCACATCCAGAGAGACTTGTCCATGTCTTTGTCTCCTCCAGGCTCGACTACAGCAATGTACTTCTCATTGGGATCCCTTGCAAGAGCCTCCAAATGCTTCAAGATCTCATCAAAGATCTTGATGAGAGTGCATAAGTATAAATGTGTAATGCTCTCCCTGAAAACCTGAGAGCCCCACAGACAACTGATTCATGAAAAAAAAAACTCTCAAAACCTCTCTCTCTCTAAAAAAAAAAAGCAGCCAAAGTTTTAGGAACTGGTCAAGATATGTGGCTTTGCATACCCACAGGTTGTTCAAAACCATTCCTTCTGGTTCATTAAAAATAAGGCAATGGCAAAATGTTGAACTTGAAACCTCAGAAAGAGGTCCTCAAAACCAATACAGTCTATGGTATTTTGTAACTGTGTCTTTGGTTACCACAAACCTGTGGGAAAATATCAGTTTTAAAATACCCCACGAAGTCCACTAGCCTGTTATAAATTATGTCTGGCAGTTTGGTGTTTACTGACAGTTTCTTCTTGTTTTCTGTTAAAAACAGCTGTCTGCCTGGATGTGGTCGAAACTGATGCTATGAGTAGAAGGAGCTGAACCTACATGGTGATGCTTGAAAACACTGTGACTTATAATTATGGTTAACAGTTCTTGTTTCACTATTCAAGCTGTTATCACAGTGTTTTTTATTTATTTTTTAACCAGGTGGTGGTAAAGCGTGTGCTATAAAAACAACACTGCAGTCAACATACATCTTATAAGTGAGGCCAAGTACTTTGGCTTTGAAAACTTCTATGTGGGTTGAATCTTTGCTACATATGCTGTGTAGAATGAGATGAAAATAAAGTGCTGGTTGTGCAACTTCAGCACACATCAGAAGTCATCTCTGTGGTAGAAAAGAAGAAACAAAAAGTATGACAAGGCAAAGCCTGTTTCTTGTAAAGATCATCCTCCCTCTCTGACACTGTCTTCCTCCCGTTGCTCAAGGCAAACCTTTTCATCTCTAAGTACCCACCCAAACAGCAATCCATGACACTAAGGAGTCCATTTAACTCTAATGGTGTACTAAAGACCACCAGTCTTTGCTGATCTCTTCAGGAGAAGTAAATTACAGTAATGATGAGCTGTGTGGATTATATAAGATGTCTGAGGGATCGGCATATGCCCTTTGATGGCAGTTAATCAAACTGAACAGAGCATAGTGCTAACAGGAAAAGAAAGCGAAAGAAAAGAGTTTCTATGCCAAGTTGTACTCAACGTTAAATTTAATGGTGAAAGTCAGAGAGACTGAGTCACATCAAAGGACACTTTGAAAAACGGGTCTTTTTTTTTCTGCTCAAATAAAAGACAAACTGTCATCATCATTAAACTTGTGCACGGACTCTTTTTTCCTCTGTTTTGGTAACAGAAGAAAGATGGGTCCTTCCTCCTTTCCTCCCACTGCCATGTAGGTCAGTGTCAGAGAATCAGATGTAACATATCTTAGCAGAAAAATGCTGCGCAGCAGCCAGACCCAGACTGGCCATCTGTCAATTTTGGCACACATCTGAAGGGACAGTCCTCTTTGAGCTGCTACTCTCAGAAAGGATTTAATGATATACATTTACAAAATACTGTAGTGTGTATGTGACTGAGTGTTTTACTAAGGACATCTGCATCGTTTCATTGGGAAAAATTCCAGGTGTTCACAATTAGCTTTGGACGAATACGTTTTTTTAGGAAGAGAGATCATTTATGTTGCAGGCTTTTTTTTTCATTACAATCAGAGAAAGGAAATTGTTTATGAACAGTTTCTTACTTTCACATATAGATTCTCCTGTCCACCGAGGTGAGCACTTGACTTAGGTGACACATAGTATACAAAATAATAACTGAAATGGAACAGAAGGGTTCGGAAAGAAAATAAAGCATAAATAAACTTTTGTCATTTCAAAGCAAGGAATACATTTCTGACGTAGTTTTCTTCTTTGGTTAGGCCACTGCCACCTGGAGGTCTGACCTGTTGACTGTCCTACCACCTGAGGTCTGGATCATCTGGACTCCTGTTTGGTGCTGCTGTTAATTTTTGTGGTATTCTGACATCAGTGTTACTGTGGTTATATTTTGCCAAAATTCCCTGTGGCACATTTGCAGCAAAGATTTTTTGTTGTTTCTGTTTGTGGGGGGGGTTGTATGCATTCAAATTAAAATCAGTACAGTACAAAACATCGACATAGTCTCGATGACGTCACTGATTGGTTTATTAGGCAGAGTTTTGAGGCCCACTGATGGCTAGGTTGAGTAGGATTGGTTATGCTTATTTAACCTAACTATTGGTCGCCCAAGGAAGAGGCAAAGAGATGGAGTTGAGGCAGACTTTAAGCCTCTTGTTAAGCAACTGCAATATGCCTGCCTGTCAATCAAGTCAGTCACACCCCTAATTATGCAAAATTTGTATTTTTAATGTCTTTATGAAATATTCATAATCTGTACGTCGTGTACAAATAGAGACATGTGCAACTCAGACCAAATCTCTACAATATTGGATCAACGAGTGAACAATGAGAGTGTGGGCACTTTCTTTTTACACTCAAAGCACTGTGTTTCTAAAGATGGGCATATTAACATGGGTGCCATAGAGACCTGTGCTTTTAGAGCAAGCCTCAAGTGGACACTATACACTAACTAACTGGAACTGCAGTTATAGCACTGGGGTTGGGTGTCATTTTTCAACATCAGAGGTTACTGATTGGTAACAAGTTGTCACCTTATCCACTAACTCTCGAGAGAGAAAAGTATCTTTAGGTGCAAAATGTAGCTTACTATTTTCCCAGTTTTGCTCTGGTGATATAACAAAAACAGCGAGTTTCCACAGATGTTAAGGACAGTTTAATTGCATACCAATATGTCCACATCACACACATATGATTGGTTGCCAATACAAAAAAGTTATTCGGTTCAGCCTGAAAATGTTTTTGAATTTATTGTTAAATGAGCAAAACATCAGTGGATATCTGTGTAGGTATCTGGGTAGTCACACAAAGTCACATACTGTCTTTGACTGATATCATTACACTGTTTCCACTGCTGGGGGTGCACATGTGAGCCCGGTTCAGATCATCAAAGAAGAAGTAGTCTGTTCCCAAGCTTGTTCCTTGGATCCTGCTATTAAATATAAGAAGATCAGGTTAAATGATCAAAGACCCTTGGTTTCTGGGGCTTAAGTGTTGCTCTAATTCATCAAAGGCCAGGAGTCTTTTTAACCTCCACTACCTCAAGGTAACATTAAACTAGCGGGTAATGGAGCTTTGAATTTCCTGTAAATACAGTACAGGCCTCTGTCTATGGGAACCAATATGAAAGAGGATATAATGACACAAATGGCAGCTTCTTTTTCACATTCCTCCAGTCTGCAACAACAAAGGCACCTGTCTCTTTTATCTGCAAAAAAAACAATACAAACAGACTTCAAAAGCACATCCAGCCGACACTTGCTTTTCCTCTGACCAAAGTGTTTATCAGACAGGCATATATCAAGCCAGTCAGGAGCATTGTGTTGCAAGTAACCCGCTTCCTCTAGCCTCTGGTTAATTGTCACGACATGTGTCCTTCCAAACCACAACTTGGGAGTCATTAGTTTCAGCTTCCTGTTGATGACTAATGCGTTCACATGGAGTGGTGTGGTGCTTGTTTCCAAAGAACAGCAGCTAAACACATTTGTTTTGTGTTTCTCAGCTGGTTAATAAATCAGATATGGAAGAACAAACTGACTCTTTGATGAAAAAAACTGTATTTATTATTTTACACAATAAGTTCAGCTTTCAGCCAACAAAGTATGCAGTGCACTAAAAGGGCATGGTTTAAGACCGGGCATACACTGTGTGATTTTATTAATGTTGTGGTGGAAAGTGAACTCATACTATATGAGTGAATCATTTATGACACACTGCCAAAGCTCACAATATGTGCTCACTGTATGGTCCAATAGTCAAGCACATTAAATCAGGATGGAGCTTTGACAATTGTAAGTAAAGTCTCCTTTGGAAGCTCCCATGGGAGTCGAAGGCAGAGAATATGACTTCATTCATACATATAGAGTACAAACCTCATCTTTCTGACATCAAAACAAAAGCTGAAAATGTAGAAGCTGTGTAAAAGTATAAATGATGGTTGGTCTGTTGTGTTGGATTGCATTAGATTGCACAGGTGGTCGTAATGTTGTGGCTGATTGTTGTACATCTGTTATTCAGTTCTGCATATCCTACGGGTTGTTGCCATGGGGCTTTCAGACGCTGCCTGCCATTTTGCAAGTAAGCATTATTTTTTTGAAAGTCTTTAAATTAGGGAATTGGCCCATAGCCCTGCTGCAGTCCACTGACCAAAATTTCTGTTGGGAGCAGCTGATTGGGTTCTGCTATCGTGATCCCCTGCAAACGACATGGCAAGTAATGTTTGATTAGGCTGAAATTCAATAGCAGATGTGTGACTCAATAACTTGGTCAGAATCTGCCTCAGTTTGCACTCTACAAAACATTCTGCTGAACATTTTGTTATTTGTAACTGTTTGACCTGCGCAAAAGTCGAGAACATCAAATAACCCAACATAAATCAAAACCAGGTCTTACATAGCATAAATTCAACCTATAAAGCACGTCTTTAAAAATTGCTGAGTGTCAGGAAAAACAAATTTCAGCATGTCCCTGCTTCAGCCAAGTGCTTGGTGGTTCGTATCAGAAGTGTCTTCTTAAAGGCTCAGTGTTAGTTGAACAGAAACCCGTGCTTATAAAACACTCAGCTTTGAGTTCTGTACCTTGTTGGACACATCACTACAAAGCAGCTTTTCAGCATTTGTCTGTTTTTGGCTTGCAGATGAAAGTGGCAAGAGACTCTTCCTCTATCTCTATGGAAAGACCTCAGCTGACAGCCAGGTAGTCAGGTGCTGTTTTCCCTCTCCAGCTCAAGCTGTTTGATAGTATAGAAACATATTTTCTCACAGTCATGTCCCTGGTTTACTGTATCCATCTGCACGCCAGCTAGATCTCCACCAGATGGAAAGGAAAATGAAAGTTTCTCCCTCTTTGTCTGTCTCTCTCACTCCTCTGTGTGTGAGAAAAAGGTTGTAGGAATGTGCACTGAAGACACTCAGTCTCCTAAACATCAGGCCTGCATGTGTTGCGGGGCTGCACATACTATAGACTGCTCTGTGTCCAACCTCACTGCTTCTGGGGCCACATCACCAGTCTGCTAATACCACTGATTTTTACATTGGTAACACACAGCTTGACTTATTTAAACTGTTAACAGAGTTCATCATCCTACTCCCCATCTGTCTCAAATTGACATAGTTTGAAAGTGGCTGATGCTGGTAAATAACAGTATGCAGTGTTTCCCATTCACATAGAGGCTACAAACAACATAAGAATTTTAATATTGATAATATTAGTTTCTGTCCTACTCTCTCAGTAGATTCCCTCATTTTCAGTCATGCTTAAGGCTGTGTTATTATAGGAGAATAAACTTACATAACATAAGTTCTTTTAGGACCTCTGAAATTAGATGATTTCCTTCTGTCAGTGCTGGAAGGCCTGTCGACATGCTTGTAAGGGTCAGCATATTTGGTGTCAAAGTTCAGTTGGGTTGAACTTGGCTGCAAAATCAGGCAGAAAATAAGGGCAGAGCACGACACCATGACTCAAATGCAACTATCTTTGGCAGCCCCTCATACTCTGGGTTGGCCAGGGGCAATGTTCACTCGCACATTTAGTGATAGCGTAGGCTAAAGATGGGTCACTAGATTTCTAAAAGGAAATGTTTCACAGATAGTCAGAAGTGTTAAAAACCTCTACCATCACACCGGGAATAAAGGGTTGCGTCTTACATTTTTTGCAACTTTGGAAAATATGGAACCCAGTTAATGATATTTCAGTTCATTAAGCCCAGGGTTTAGATTATTTTACAATTTATGATGAATCGCCAGTGTTGGCTCTTCACCCTTCCTTCAAGAGTAGACATGGAGACCAAGCACAACCACTTTGTGTTCAGACGAGCTCAGACAATTGTTATAAACAAGCTTGTTTCAAACTCTGACCTCAAGAGTTCTTAAGTAAAAGACTAAACTCCATCAAGACTTTTTTAACAGTAAAAACAAAACAACTGGAGGGGGCAAGCAACATGGTGCTTTTATAGACACAGAGCTCTGCCTGTTATTTAATGTAAACCACACCCAAAGGGTGAAAAAATTATTTCCCCATTATGAAAAAATGTAACCGAGTGCTGAAGGACCTTTAAACTATCTGTGACCAGCGAAAAAAGAAGAAAATAATAATGCTGTTACTAGTCATACAGTATATTGAAAGATCAGGTTCGGACCTGCTGATGAAGCTGCACTATGATAAAAACTGATTGAATGATTAAGTGATGAATTTGTTGATCATTTATGAAAGGATGATGTTGTGCCCCAGGACCACCAAAGAGAAAAACTCACTCCAAAATCTCAGTATAGTTGGTCTGTCTCTGTGTCATGTGTTGTTATCATGTTTGTCTTGAGATATGACCCAAATGAGTGGCTGAACAGTCACCACCAATGAAAAGAAGATGAGAGGAGTAAAACAACAAACTAGAGAGTGAAAACCCAAATAGCTGAGTCAAAGAGATGTCGAAGAAACCACAATCCAACACGTGGTGGGCTTTGACAATGTTACAGGACTGGATGAGTGAGAAGAAAATGTCACCAGAAAAGTTTTGGGGAAGAGGACTTAATACAGGCACTGCTGTTATTTTCTGCATCAGTCAAGAATGCAAACAGACAAATGTTAATATTGAGACTTTACTGTGAATCAAATTTTAGTTTCAGTAATTGATATCAGCAAAGCAAGCTTATGTTTTGACTTTACTGCAGATGAAAATGTTAATGTCAATTTGACCTACAAGTGAACTGCTAAGAATACCGTTTGCATAAAAGCACTATCGACAAATCTGTGGAAGTATTTCAAGAAAAATGTGTAAATCGATAAAATCATCTTTAAATCCTAAGTGTCAACTTAATTGCATCTTTTGCTGGTAGCCAAATAATAAGTCGGAGAATGTATAGTGAAAGGGTGTTCATGTGAAATAGAATCCTGACAAGGTGAGTTAAGACACCTTTCAGGGTGAGCAAGAACCTTCAGCTTCACTCCTTGACTTTTTATAATGAAATAATGACAAAGAACATGTGACAGATTTAGTATTAAGCCAAAAGGTCATCAAAAGTATGAACTCTAAACCCTACACATGTTTCTGCCAAAGTAATGAGCACCTAGCCCTGAGCATTTATATTATTTAACATAAAACATACCTCTCCCCACCTTTTTTTTCCTTTTGCTTTACGTCCTTTGCTGGCCTCCTCTACACTTCCCTGTCTCCTCCTCAGGATCTGCTGCCAGCTTGCTGAAAACCCAAACTGTGCTCTGTGTCACTTTAAATATCCGTACAGCTCTTTGACCTGACGGTATATCTCACAACTTAACAGCACCAATCAGATGTCTTTGAAGCTCCACTGATCACACTTTGTAGCCAACAACAAATAACATGCACTTTTATTACTTGCTAGACATTTTCTATTTTTTCCCCTAATCCTTTCAAGTTTGTCCTCAACAGCAGCAGTGTGTGTGTGTGTGTGTGCTGTGATCCGTCTTTCGCTCCCTCCCCATCTCTCATCCCTCTCTCTTTCTATCTAATCCCAGACGAAAGGGAGTTGGACTCTCCAAAAGTTGGATTTGTAAATAGCTTGAACCACCACATCTAAGAGGGAGATGGAATTAGCAGGGAAATACAAACTAAAAGCGAGACAGGGAGAGAAAAATATTTTATTGTTTAATATTAAGCCCAAAATATTCCTGTAATGCCGGTCCTTTTCCAAGAGGTTACAGGAAACAGAAAAACACATTTTCAAGATTAAAGTAAACCCTGGTGCCTTACACACATAAAAAGAATGTTATTTGTATTCTGTTCCTCTGAAGAAATTATCTAAATTAATTTGATCCCTTTAGTCAAATAAAGTCTGATCAATGAACAGAAGTGATAATCAAGTCAAGAAAAGGTAATCAATGTGTTAAGAACTCTGACAACAAAGTGATCCATGTTGACCATTGCAGCACTTTAATGTGGGTGACGTGTCCTGTCCGCCTCTCCAGGAGACGCCAGCAGGACACCATGGTCCGATTAGGGAGCTGCTGGCAAACAATACCAGGGCCCAGTGCCATCTCCAGCTGCTTCCTCTCTACAAAGGCACAAAGGCCGTCTCTGGAAGTGAATGGACTTATTTATTCCTCTTATATTAGGCTGACATGAAAGACAAAGCTGTTTATGTGTGTTTATTATGACTTGGATCCATTATGGGAACATCAAGGAAGACTCTTTAATCCAAGTTCTGGGATGCAAGTGGTCCTTAAAGGTTGAGATCAGCTGGCTACCCTCTGTTCATGCTGACTTTTTTGAAGAGCAACAAAGTCACACCTTTACATCTTGTTGTCTTATAATTTAATTTTGACTGGGAGGACATCCAAACTTCAAAACGTACAAATGTTAGGGTTTAGAGCCCCTCTTCCTTTGTCTTTTTCTTCTGTGGTACTTACTAAATACACTTTTTCCTCTCCTTTTCCCTTCTGTGCAATTACATTTGGAGAATGTACCTCCCCTCATGTATGTGCTGTGGGATATTATTGTAGAGTTTCCTGTTGCACCTGTTTGATTGCCCAATAAACATTTTAGTTTATTCATGCAAAGAAGATGTGTGAATGAAGGTTAATGCGGGCATGGGGTATATTTAAGATTCTAAATGTGGTCTTGGTGAGTTTGGGGAGCAGCTGCTTCAAATGCATCCCATTATCTTTTATCTGGTATTCTTTTTGTTTATCTTTGTGTCCTGTTGATCTGTCCTTCTGTCCTTCTTATCGATGTATTAATTTCAAAGACCTGGATATAAAGAAAATGTTGTTTTAAGAGTGTATATTTTGTGTACTTATGTTATATGTCAAGGAGCTGAAGTGTTAGTTAGAAACGCTCATGCTTAAATAATAATAATAACACCACCACTCCAGAAGGAGTACCGCTCCTTATTTTTAGACATAAAAGGCTTGCATCAGGTTAACAAAAACAAAATTAACTTTATATTTCGGGGATTGTACAAATTTAAACATACTTATTGAAATGGTATACATCCTTACCAAGTTGAGTTGGTTGTCTCTTATTTGAAGGTTGCGGGCTCAACCCCAGGTTCCACTGTCCATAAACCGAGGTGTCCTTGGCCAAGACACTCACCCCCAAAACTGTCCTCTGTGGCTGTGCCATAAGTGTGTGAATGGAATTAGTTAAACTGATGGGAGCTTTAAATAGCAGCCTATGTCATCAGTGTATGAATGTGGTGCCAATGGATGTGACATATAATGTAGAAGTGCTTTGATTGGTCAGAGGACTAGAGAAACCACTGTATAAATATAGTCCATGTACCATTTACCCCCATAGAAGGGTGTCTTTTCTCTCTCACCCAAAGTGAAAGTCAGCCAATAACAGCATCATAACCTCAGTGTCTCCTCTACGGTATGGGCTCCATCTCAGCTCAATCTTTGGAACATTTTAGATCTTAAGAGAGTGTGACACATGGATTTCTTTAACCTGTAAGAGACAACACTTCAGCCGGTCTTGCACTTGCTCTGAGAACTTGGCCGTATCCCATGCACAGCCCTGTGGGGAATGGCAAAGCCTCACGTCTGCAGTCGATTAGGGAGAGAGATTAAGGCCTGCCAGGAGACACCGGGCCATTGTGGAGGTGTGGGTACTGGGATAGATGGAATGAATAAAAGACGAGTTCAAACCAAATCAGGCCTGCTGGGCTTATCAACCATCAGCTGCAGAGTGGTTGGAGCTTCCTGATAAAGATGCAAGGATCAAGGAAAGACAAAAAAAATGAAAAGCTGAACCATTAAGTTTACAGAGGTTTCAACCCCCACCACCAACTGCTCACATGCTATCCGAAATCTGCCCACTCTTTTCTTCTTTTACCTTCATCCCAACCCTCACCCAGTGTGATGGCTGCTTTGATTCCAGAGTCATGCTGGCATTTTAAGCACTTCACCAGCCAATGGAGACCATTGTGCTCTCATTGTAATTTACAGTAAAATATTTCTCTGCATATATTCATGTGCCAATGACAGAATTCTGTCTAATCCAGTAACTTATTAGACACACCATCAGTTATACACAATGTTCTCATCTGGAACCCTATCCAACTTTAATTGGTTAATCCTCTGCATTTTTTTTCTGCCTTGAACAGTTTCTAGCAAACTGGATGCAGGGATGTGCCCAGTGGGGTTGTAAAGGGTGACACTGACACCCCAATATCCTAAAGTATGACTGGCTATTTGTCTTGTCAGAGGTATGCTTAAATCAGCCATTTGGACTGTGTTGAAAAAGGTTGCTGATAGCCTTATTTGCTACCCCCTGCTTAAGTCAGAGCCCCAGTTGGGCCGTCCCACTTAAAAACACGCCCTCCTGACTGGATGGCTTCCACTACCAGCGGGCACTGTGACCCAGTTGGGCACTTTTTTGCAAGATAGACAAACTCACAGATGTATTTATGCTGTGGAAATCAAGTATCATACTAGCTTTAGTTATGAGATTGCCTTTTCTTGTTGAAGCCACTAATCAGTAAAAAATATCCTTCCTCAGGAAAAGTTAAGAAGGAAACATAACTATTCTCTGTGGCTGTAGGCACACTTACTTCAAATTTGAGCATCCTTGGTGTGCCTGACCAAACCTTTAATACATGACAGGTTAATATGTTATATGTAGATCTACTAATACATTTCAGATGATGTATTTGGCTTGGGAATTTTTGTTAACACTAGAATCAAACAGTTGCATTTAACATTACGGTAATGTAGTTTTTAACCCCAAATCCCAAATTTCTTCCAGTAATTCCACTTCCCCCTTCACTTCCAGTCAGGCTCATTTTCAACCAGGAGTAGCTCCACCATCTAGTGGTTTTTCCTGAAACATGTCAGCTTTCTCATAAACGCACCGACTGCCTTCAAACTGCTACAGTCTCCAACACAGAACATAAAACAGTTCTCATGTTGCTTCTGTGGTAACACAAATAACTCCAAGCCAGTCATTTGAAGTTCATCCATACTGCGCTAATGATGCTAATAAGGCTAATGACAAAGAGGATCCTCTGTTCTTCTTTCATGTCAGCCACAAAAAAAGAACACCAGCTCCCTTCCTTAGGACAGTATTGAATGGATTTTGGCTTCACAGGGTGGCTCAATTCGCTTTGAAAATCTGTTGTGGGGGGGTTATCATGAGAGAGGAGGCGACTGGAACAAGTGGGAGAAAGCGGGGAAAGGATTGTTTGGAGTCAGAAACACATTTCAAAGGCTTCTCCAAAAACAGCCTGCGAAATCTGAGATGAAGCCAGCTAATAAAGAGCCACACGGCAATAAATAATGCAACAAGAGGAAACAACATGAAAGATCTTTTCATCTCCATATAGAGAGGCAAAGGAAGGGAAGCAATGGAAATGTGTATACGCTTCGTTCTGTAGTCAATACAACTGTTTGTTGGACTTTCCTTTGAAACTTTAGAACATTCGGGCAACAGGAGAGATGTTTTCTTGTGTACTGTCTCAATGGTGGACTTCATTAATGAAGGATTTAAATATACATATATATATACATATAATGTGTCCTTTCCTTCCATAAAGCTATAGGGACAGGAAGAACACATAAAGGGCTTTGACTTTTGCCTCTGCCTTTTCTTTGGCACGACTTGATTTTCTTTTTCTCTTGTGGTCTATTTTTTTCTTTGGATGTTGTATCATTCCTTCTTTTGTTTCTATTTCCCATTAACTCCTGTGATTGAACATTAAATTTTTCATCATTTTCAAGAGCAATTTGGCTCTGCCCTAACCGCAGCCTGTCTCTCAAGCCAAATCTTATGACTCAGTACAAACATCAGGCCAAAAAATCCCCTAGCACCCAACCAAAATAGTTTCTGTCCACCAGCTGACAGCCAAGGACAGAGATCAAAAAGACCACAAGACAGGGGGGTCGAAACAAGGGCAACAAAGGGGTTTCCTCTCCTAATCTCTGCTAAATTAGACTGGACGTGCGTGGCTGTGTGGGCTTCCTGGAGAGGATAAAGAGGCTTGAGCGATGACTGGAAGTAGACTGCGTGGTTATGATATTACTAATAAAGGCAGCATGAAGGCTGGACAAGTCCTAAAGCTGAATTAAGAAGTGTGTGCGTGTGTGTATATATGTGTGTGTGATTGTGTGTTTAAGGATGTAAGTGAGACAGAGCTTGAGAGACAGCGGGAGAGAATGAAAGAGAGAGAGAGAATGAGAGAAAGAGAGGGAGGAGGGAGAGACAGAGAGAGGGGGAATAGAGGTACAGTTGTGTTACACTGGCATCTTGTGGCCACAAAATTATTTTTTCACAGCAGCACTATACTGTTGTCAGACATCCCCGGAGCAATCAACATACAGTACTTCACCACACAACTTTTAAGAAATTGCTGAAACACTTTTTGATGCGTTTGCATATGTCATATTATGTTGTTTCATAGTCAAGAAAAAAAAAGATTTAATATTCTAAAAATTAGTGTTGATTAATCCAAGATAACCAATACATTTCTGGCACTTTATGAAGTGATGTCTAAATATATATTTAAATCACGTCATTAAGCATCAACCCTGACTGGCTGCGACCTGTCCAGGGTGCAGCCTGTCTCTCATCCAATGATATCTAGGATCAGCTTCACCGCGACCCCAAAGAGGATAAGTGGTAATGGAACGAATGGATTAATGGATGAAGATAATGGATGAAAGGATATATGAAACTTCAACCACACTGATCAGAAATGTTGCTCATCTTAGCTAAACCACTAACTTAACATTGACTTAATAAAACAAAACATCCAGAGATCCCCAATAGTTAAATCATTCTTAAAGGATTATCGTTGACCGTTTAAGTTCAACTGTCCTGACAGATGACCATTTATACAAGTCTGAGCATTCAGTGGAATTACTTGAACTCTGTCACTGAATGAGGAATAACAAACAGCCCTGGAAACTTTGGACACGCACTTGTTGTAAGGGACAAGTAATCCAAGAGTTATCTGACAAAGAAGTCAGGGAGCACAGTCAAATGATCATTTTAGGAATCCCCATATCTCTTTCCTGCCAGTTCTACGTTAAAAAATAATTGAATAATGCTCCTTAATCATGACTAGATCACTTTGTTTGGAAAGCCTCCTTATTTATCTTTATGTGCATGCATGCATGCATGCATGCATGCATGCATGTATGCATGTATGTATGTATGTATGTATGTATGTATGTATGTATGTATGTATGTATGTATGTATGTATGTATACTAGAGATTAAAATTAGAGAACGATTTATAAACAATTGTTTTTTCTGAAATAATGTAATCTTCACTGCTCAACAGTTGAAGGATTTTTTGTTGTGGCTATACCATGCTACTAGAACATTTTTTAACACAATAACTAAGACATTTCAACAAAAAAAACGTTATTTTGCAGAAAATACAATAATCAAAACTAAAGAACAACAATGGCTGTCGCATGGAAAAAGATTACAACAAAATTTTCTGAAGGTTACAATAGTCAACAATTAGTAGGCCTTTGCTTTGAATGACTTCAGCACATCTGCGGCCACAGAATCAGAATCCGGATCAGCTTTATTGCCCAGGTATGCTTGAACACACAAGGAATTTGACTTAGGTAAACTGTGCTCTCTTTGTACAAGGCATAAGAATAAGACATACAAATAAAAATAAAATAAAAGTAACATCAGCCATAAATACAAAAGAACAACAAATAGGCATGACTAATATGTACAGGCTAAAATAATATGATAATAGTGCAGTGGTGAGTAGCAGAGGTAGTTTTTACATTAAAAAATAGTAGTTAAATGATACAAAAATAGAATTGTTGCATTGTATATTTACAGAGAGTATTGATCCAACAGGTATGACACTGTTATGGTTTAGTGTTCATCAGAGTGACAGCCTGGGGGAAGAAACTGTTCTTATGGCGGGTTGTTTTGGCACACAGTGATCTGTAGCGCCTGCCGTAGGGGAGGAGTTTGAAGAATTTGTGTCCAGGGTGTGAGGGGTCAGCGGTGATGCTACCTGCCCGTTTCCTGGCCCGGGACCGGTACAAATCCTGGATGGGGGGCAGGTCAACACCGATGATTTTTTCTGCAGTTCTTATAGTCCGTTGCAGTCTGTGTTTGTCTAGTTAGGTTGCAGATCCAAACCAGACAGTGATGGAGGTGCACAGAACAGACTGGATGATGGAGGTGTAGAACATGATCAGCAGCTCCTGGGGCAGGTTGAACTTCCTGAGCTGACGCAGGAAGTACATCCTCTGCTGGGCCTTTTTCCTGATTGTGTCTATGTGGGAGGTCCACCTCAGGTCCCAGGAGATAGTGGATCCCAGGAACCTGATAGAGTCCACAGTAGACACAGTTCTGTTCAGGATGGTGAGGGGGGGAGTGGAGGGGGGCTTCTCCTGAAGTCCCCTGTCATCTCTACCGTCTTGAGCGGGTTCAGCTCCAGATGGTTCTGACTACATCAGAGAGCCAGCTGTTCCACCTACTGTCTGTAAGCAGACTCATCTCCGTCCTGGATGAGACCTATGATGATGGTGTCGTCTGCGAACTTCAGGAGTTTCACCGAGGAGTCCCCTGAGGTGCAGTCATTGGTGTAGAGGGAGAAGAGCAGTGGGTAGAGAACACATCCCTAGGGGGCGCCAGTGCTGATGGTCCGGGTGCTGGATTTAAAGCTCCCCAGCCTCACTTGCTGTCTCCTGTCAGTCAGGAAGTTGGTGATCCACTGACAGATGGTGGCCGGCACTGTGAGCTGGGTGAGTTTCTGGTGCAGGATGTCTGGGATGATGGTGTTGAATGCTGAGCTGAAGTCCACAAACAGGACCCTAGCGTAGGTCCTGGGGGAGTCCAAGTGGTGCAGGATGTAGTTCAGACCCATGTTGACTGCATCCTCCACCGACCTGTTTGCCCAGTAGGCAAACTGCAGGGGGTCCAGCAGGGGGCCTGTGATGTCCTTCAGGTGGCTCAACACCAGTCTCTAGAAGGACTTCATGACCACAGACGTAAGGGCGACGGGCCTGTAGTCATTGATTCCTGTGACGGTGGGTTTCTTTGGGACTGGGATGATGGTGGAACACACAGGACATCACTAGTCTCCCACTGCTCTGGTGTGATTTTGGTCCACTCTTCTTCCAGTCTCTTCCATAGTTCTGTGACTGTAGTGGTTTTCTTGGCCATTACTGGGTTTCTTGGCAATAACTTTGTTGCCAAGGACTTTCCAGAGGTTCTCTATTTAGTTAAGATCAGAACTCTGGGCAGGCCATTTCATTATTTCAATGTTTTCAGTTTCAAGGAACTGCTTTACCCCTTTTGCTGTGTGACAGGGAGCATTGTCCTGCATGAACACTTCCAGCTGATTGGGTGATGAATGCAGGGAAGGAACCTTCGTTGAAGAAGGTTCTGGAACATTTGCATTCACTCTGCCATGTAGCTGTATAAGAGGCCCAACTCATGCTGCAAAAAACATACCCCAAACCATTGCACTTCCTCCTCCACCTTTCCCTGACTTCTTTACACACTTTGGTTCAGTCTTTCCCCAGTTTGTCGACTAACATAATTCTCCTCTGTCCACACAACATGCTTCTCAGCGAAGGTTTGTCTAGGCTTTTGATTCTTTCTGCTAATGAGAGGTTTGGTCACTGCAGAGTGGCTTTCAGTCCAAATGCTCTGAAACGCAGAGACACTGTATGAGGAGACAGATCCTTACCCTGTTCAGCGCTGAACTGTTGAGCAATTCCAGCTGCAGTGTTGAAATGATTGCCCATTGAAATCCTCCACATTATCCTAACATCTCTTATATTTGTCTTTCGAGGAAGACAAGCCTTCGTGGGGAACTTGAATGAGTTTGTGACTTTGTAAAGATGCAATATTCTTGTAATCACAGATTTGGAATGACCAACTTGTCTTGCTATGGCTGATAGGGTCATCCCTTTGGCCTTCATCTGGACAACCTGCTGCTGGAGGGTTTCAGTCAGTTTAGAATGGCTCACCATCTTGCAGAGTCAGTGAAGCTGGAAGTTATGCTGCCAGTTAAATGGGGTTGTCAGATAATCAAGGAAATTAGCACCAGGTGCCAGATTAACATAAATAACTGGGAGATATGAGTGTTCTCTAATTTTGATCAGTGCTCTTTTTTTAATATCTCATTTAAGTTTTTTAAACTGTGCTTCAGAATATATGTAACTCTTGAAATATGCTTAAAATATAGCTCTTTTACTCCTGCTTGGATAATTTCAAATATGACTATGCAGTGACCTTAACATTTAACTTTGATCTCCAGTGTATGTATATATGTATTCATACATTTATTTATTTATTTATTTGTTTGTTTTACTTACTTATTCATTCAGCACAGAGATTCAGGAACCAACCAGCACACCTATATAAATATTATTTAGAGTACTTTTCCTAAATGTTGCATAATGCTTTGCTCATGGTGGATTAAGATAGCACTGCATCTCATCTTGATGTTTGGTCTTTATAAATAATACTATAAAACTACAAAAAATACAATCGAGGCATGTCCTTCTTGTAGAACATACCAAGATAATATTTTTTATAAGCTAGTGCTATATGTCACAATGGGGAAAAACTGTGTTAACTGATTTAATAATAAAAGAACAAAAGGTACAAATAAAACTTAGTAAAATGTCCAAGAAACTGAATTCAAAAGAAAACACTAAACACTGAAATAAGGGAACACCAGGAAGACTGACACACAGAGAACACAAGAACTACGTACAATGATCCAACCCAGAACAGGGGAAACAGATAAACTAAATACACTGAGTAATTTACACAGGTGTGGAAGACAGGAGACAGGTGAAACTATAATGAGCTTATTCAAATAGGTGGGAAACACAAAGGGCAGGAAGTAAAACTAAACTGGAAAAATAGTGATTCAAAACTACAAACTGAAACAGAGAACACAAGAAAAGGCTAAGAAACACAAGAAAAGGCTAAGAAACACAAGAAAATGTAACAAGATACATGGATCACTAAACTCAAGGAAGACAAAAGATAACTTATAACAGAATACTCAGAGGGAGGAACCAAGGAAAAAAACTAAACTACACATTAACTCATGACACAAGAAGTAAAGATTGATTGATTGATTGATTGATTGATTGATTGATTGATTGATTGATTGATTGATTGATTGATTGATTGATTGATAGGCCAAAAATCTCTGTCAGCCTACAGTTTGCTGTCATGTGACTCGAGACTAAATCATTGCACCATGAAAACAAGTATGAAAAAATAACCAACCAAACAAAAAATAAAATAAAATAGAAGAAATCTGGTTTTTAGGGGTCATTGGGATTGCCCCTGGAAAGGCAAAGTAGCTTATTGTATTTTGGACGCTAGCCTTGAATATTAAACAAAAACAAGCAGTACTTCGGTAGGCTAAAGGCCCCAAGGATAGCTGGGTGGTAGTAAAGCATTGGCGCCAGTAGAAGGCGACAGAGAATAATCTATCTATCTATCTATCTATCTATCTATCTATCTATCTATCTATCTATCTATCTATCTATCTATCTATCTATCTATCTATCTATATGAAGTAATAAAAATAATGCGAGTATTTGATTATATGATTATGAATATAAGTAAAGACTTGTACTGTCCTAGATCAGTCTGTGTGCGTGAGGTAGCTCTGTGACGGCTCTTCCGGGCTATTCACGTGAGCGCACACGAGTACGCGCACATACAAATCGCACGCATAGACAAAATCAATGAGAGAGATGCAGGTGTGTAAACAGGAGTGTGCCTGCAGTGTATCACTCTCTATTCACTGTTTGTTTTCTCTTCTGGAAGTGAGGGGCCGTCATCAGTATTACAACTTTACGCGCGTGTGTGCGCGTGCGATGTGTGTGTGTGTGTGTGTGTGTGTGTGTGTGTGTGTGTGTGTGTGCGCGCGCGCGTGTGTGTGTATGTGTGGTACACAGAGAGATAGAGAGGGAGGAAGAGAGAGAGCGAGAGAGTGTTGAGCGAGAGAAGATTACTGTCGCTTAAGCCGCGTGCGCCTCACCCGTCTCCCTACATCTTGCGCGCTCACCTGCTATGGGACTCTATCAAACGCAGCTTTTTTTGTAAATCTCGAGCTGTTCTCTTCGCGCTGCCTATACTCCGAGTGATATGGATTAACTGATTCCTCTCTGTCTGTGGAAGGTGCGGCTTTTTGCGGCGCTTTTCGAAGTTGTTCTATATCCAGGACGGTCGGGACTTCTTGCCCTGCGCTGAGGAGAGGATTAGAGAGGAGATACCTGCTACTCGGTAAGGTCTTTAAACGTTATTAGCCTACTATTCAGCCGAGTAGACTCTGTTTGAAGGACGCATAACGTGCCAGAAATAGATTTATGTCAATAGAAACAGTGTGTGTTTCCATTCTGTCTCCTCGCTGCGAGCGAACGTTTCAAGGGATGATGCTTTGGCTGAAAAACGCATAACCTCATTGGTGTAATTTTACGCTCAAAACTACAAGTTAAAGACCCCTTAACATTTCTCATAAGTCTTTTGAAATATAACAAAAAGCTCACTCTCTTTCTCTCCCAAAAAGTGCTTCATCCAGGAGAGGAAGCAAATGTGAAAGTTAGTCCTCTTTCAAGACTTAACCTCTTTAAATCCACCTAAGTCATCTGATAAAGAAGGGTGCACATGAAGGAAAGAAGGCAGATTGATGAAAAAGGCTTTTAAGCTTACAGAAGAGAGAAGAGGGGGGGGGGGGGGGGGGGTTGTAGGCAGGACTGGGCGGTATCAGGAGTGTGGTCTTCATGCTCTAAATGTTTCACTTTAGTCAGTTAAGTTACAAACAGACTAAGGCATTCCCTGCCCCCCTTTTAAAGTAAATGACTCAGTCATTTTCTATATTCAACCACTGCTTAAGAATTGATGAACAGACTAACGGTGCGTTCTGTTTGAAACCAAAATATGTTTTACAAATGCATAACCACTGCCAGAAACATGCACATACACACACCAGTTAGTATGTGCTCACAGACACACTAAGATACACACACACACTACATGCTTAGATGATGCTCCAGATATTCTGCTGCATCATGCATCATCCTTCTGAAACACATTATACTCTAATTATTCCATTGTAACATGTAAATAAGTGGCTCATTCTTTTGCTGTGCATGTGGCTTAACTCCATCTGCATGTTGGGATTCCACATCAGTGGTTGTGTACAGTGCACACATGTATCTTTGTGTTCTGAAAAGGCATGAATACAAAGACAGGCTGCATGACACTCAGTGCAAAATTGAAACAGAAGAAGAATATGAGGCCGGCTGCGTTCTGAAGGCCTTCCCAGGCTTTACTAATTTATGATGTTATTTTTAGGCTCAGCTACATTTTTGATGCTTCGTATTTGTCAAGTTTAATACTGAGCGAAAACTTGGGGTGTGTCTGTCATCCTCTTAGTAGGACACTGTGCACACAAACACAAGGCACACACATAGCTCTGCACACATACAGATTCATGTGAGCACAGCATTATTTATGATTACAATAAGGTTCAATGCACATTTTAAAGCCAATGTTAATGTTGCTTGTTTAGCCTTAGTCCCTGATGTGATTGCATCTCCCTCAGCTTTATCTTCACTGTTAGGGCTCCACATCAACTGATAACATAAGACACATGGTCAAATTCATCTTTTCACCCCTTTAAGCAACATCATGCTTCAAACTTTGCTATACTTAAAAAAAAAGAATATTGTTCGAAGTGAACCTCCTTAAAAAAGCTTCTCACATTTCAGTTTTTAATGCATCAGAAAGTTAGAGACAAAAAAGCATCCCCTTGCAGCGTAACTATTACAGCTCCAAAAACAAAAGTAGCTTCTCTCACCTTGATACATACAGCTTAACTGTAAATCAAAAACTTAAAAGGTTTGGAAGGACAGCTCTGATAAAGTCTGGAAGGTTTTAGTTCAAACCTAATCTCCCTGCTATAACAACGGCACTTTCAGGCTGTTTGGCTCCAATCTGTACCTCCTGATTAAAGAGTTTCCGCCAACAGCAGAAATAGTTCCATAAGCGCTTTTAGGGCAGAAGGCCCATCAGAGGCTATCCATCACAATTTATTGAAAAGAGGCAGACAATACTTTGATGCCTGCATGCTGATAGACCAAACTTTTTTTTAATTCTTTAAGAAATTCTGATACCGTATGTGTGGAAACTAAAAGAAACATCTAAACAATTACTTTCTTACATGACGTTGGGAACACTCAGGAGGGGGCAGCTGTACACACATAACTTAGATGCAGTCATTTTTGTTTCAAGCTCCTTAGATCAAAGGATGTAAGTATTCATCTCTCACTGTTTTTTAACGCATGTCAAAAACCCATGGTGTCCACAACATGTTGACCTTATCAAAATACACTGTGTAGCCATTTAAGGGAAGACTTTGCTGAAATATTACACTCCACAGCCATTACAGTGTCAGCCTGATAATATTCAGTATTTGTTACTTCAACTTTGGTAAAACTGAGTCGCAAAAGTGTCAAAATTGCCAAATGCACTGAAGGCAGGAGAAAATGAATGCGTCGTGTCCAAAACAGGCTCTCCAACAGTGACCCTGTCTGCATCAGATGATAGCCCAGCATCTGTTCTGGTTCTCTGCCTGGTTTCTCAACAGAGGGGTTGAGCTGACCTAGATGCCCTGTGGGTACTTCACTTACTTCTGACAAGTACTTCAAGCAACCCCATTCAAAACAAACAAAAAAAGGAAATATCCATCTAATAGTATTAAATATAGTTAATCATCTGGGGCCTGACTCAAATTTTAGTCAGTTGTGTAGGATTTGGTTTGAATTCAAATTCAACTCATTGTTTGTTTTACCTATTTTTCCATTACATTGTTGTTCTAAATTAACATACAGGAATGTCTTATATGAAGGTGAGGCTAAGAAAGTGTCATTTTGATACTTTTGGTGTGTGTGTGTGTTATTTTACTGACAGACCATGCTCGTGCCCTTGGATTGCTCTTTGTGACTAATACAAATTGAACCTGATTTGATTATGATGTGAGTAATAGTCTCTGTAAAATTATTGTTCTTTTAGGTTGCATTTCTATCTAATTATGTGGAAAGGGAGAAGGAATGCTCCAATTTCCCCAACATAATAGGCTGGAAACAGGATGAAATGTTAGTGCATATGTTCTGAAGTGATTAATTTCCTAGCAGTTTAAATGGAAATTAAATTCCAGCTAATTGACCAGTCTAAAGGTCAGAAGGAGTCAGAACTGAGTACAATTCATTTTATACTGCTTAACACAGGATCACAGAGTCTGCAGGTAAAGAGTGTTTGTTTGGTTTGCCAAGTGATAGCAGTGCTAGCACCACCAGCCTTCGGCTCTCCTGTCCACATGTCTGTGCTGGTTACACATTGCTCCGGGCGGTTATATAACAGTTTAACTAGACACAGCTTACAACTTTATCTCCATTTTTAGATCAAAATACTATTTGCACTATTACATCCATATAGTTTAGTATTATAGCATCATGACAGTAGCCATTAACCAAGCTATAGCCCTGGCTGACATATGACTGGCATATCAGGCCTGTGGTTGTAAAAAATATAAATATAAATAATTCATATAACATGTAATTCTGGTGCTGACCAGCAAAGGTGACAATGTTCAATTGTGTAGTTGATGTTTGCTGTAAACACTCATGCTGATGAAGTGGAGATCGAAGATAAATGTGCTCTCTGAATCAAAGCCAAAACTCAGCTCTGAGCTCTGAACACTCATTAGAAATTGCAATGAAATGTGAGTCAAATAACGAGTAAAGGCAACATATAATAGTTATTTTGTTGCTTCTGGCAATGAATACTAAACCATCTCTGCAGAATCTCTGTAAACATTGTCCTCAAATAAACTAAGTAATAACTTTAAGTTAATTCCATGCAGGATTTATCCTTTTAACATGCAAGTTCATGTTCGTGACACACAGACACACCTGTATACTTACACAGCCAGCCTTTTCGCTGTCTGTGTTAATTAAATCACAAGCATTTACCTGAAAAGGTCTATAGGTTACAAGGACAGTGTGTGCAGGTGCGTGTATGTCTGTGTCTGGCTGGGATGTGAGCTTCTAATTGGATTTGGTCCCCTCTCCGCTGCCTACAAGGTGTGAACATACTGTATATGATTATGTTTCAGTCAAGGGAAGAACAGACAGGAGAAAAATATGATGAACAATATTAATGATAGATTCCTACTCAAATACAAAAAATAAATTACAATTATTGACAGACAGAAGAAGTGAAAAATAGGATGATATGGTTTCATCCTTCTGCCTGAAGCCGGCTGGGGTTGGCTCCAGCCCCCCGTGACCCCGAACGGGATAATCGGTCAAGATAATGGATGGATGGATGGATGGATGGATGGATGGATGGATGGATGGATGGATGGATGGATGGATGGATGGATGGTTTCATCCTTTCACAAATGTATGTAGTGTGAATTTGTGTTATTGTATACTTTAACACAGACTCACTACAACATGCCGTCAAATACAAACACAAATTTTGTATTAGCCTGTATGTGTTAAGAAATTTAAAATAAGTCAGGTCAAAATTTGTACTATTTAAAAAAAGATAGCTTTGAGAGGGGGAAAGAACTCACAAAATAAATACAACAATATACCTCTGCTTTACTTGAGCTTTTTATTTTTAGATGAGTATACTATTAAGAAAGCCCCAAAGTTACTTATACTTACCAGGCGTGACAGAAAGCCGAGCACTGGAATGTGTGTTTAGGCTGTATTAGGCATACAGTTTGACAATGCCAGGCTTTGTTTGCATTTTCAACCTTAAAGCATACCTTAGGGGAGAACTGTAGCACTTGGAGGGACTCTGCGAGGGCATAATAAGGTCATTCAAACACCACACTAGGCAGCCAGTTAGTTAAAATAATTTACTGCGTAGAAAAATGAAAGACGTGCCCCCATTTCCTCCCATTGTTCAAAAAATGAAGCCAAAATACGGCCGACATGGGTGCTGACATAATGTGACATATTTTGGTGCAAATGCATGTGCAAAAGCGATCTGGCTGGTAATGGGATTGACATCATGCCCCTTCCACTAAAGAAAGAACACATTTAACTTGCCAAAAAAACCCATCAAAGATCCTGCACACACTCATGGAAAGTTCAATTAGCCTTCAATTGGTGTTTGTCTTCTCTTATTCTTCCTAATGTACTCTGCTGATGTGGTAAAGCAACGATGCAGGGGTATGCATATCAGTCATGTTGTTACCTTCTCTCTTATTAGCACTAAATAACTTATCATAACTGAACTGAAAAAGAGCCCTTGTATATTAAAGTTGTCACATTGTTGGATACTTTAATAATTTTCTATAGGACATGCTTTAACTTGATACAGTGTACTTTTTTAGGTTTGATAATATGAAGAGTACCAAAGCTTATTTAGAACAGGTCAACATTTTTGACCGAAAGCTGACACAAGCAAAAGAGAGAGAAGCAGTTGTTAATCAAATTAACTAGGATGTGAAGAGACATTTTCACATTTTGTCACAACGATTACGCTCTCATGAACTAATATCTACAACTCTGTGCAAACATGCCAAGGTGTCTGTTTTTGTTTGCTTGCAGCATTTGATTTGCATCGCACTTTGTCTCTGCTCTGCTCTCCATCACAACTGAATGCCTAGACACAACATATGTGTTGTCATACACAGGTCGAGAAATACAGACGTCTCATTAAGTCGCTTTGGCGTCTCACAACAATGCATACGTCACGTTCATGTCTAGTGCCGACAGAGACCAAGGGAGAGGAACAGTGATGCCAGCTGGTCCCCCTACATTTTCCTGTAATTCTGACCAGCTGACTGTTGACAGGGAGCTTCACACCACTGCACAATGATTGATGCTATAAAATGTTCAAAATGAGAAAGTTTGAAAATGCAGAGACTGCATACTCATCACACACTACCTCTGGCTCATAAAAGATAATTTAGGGGGAAAAGATCTACTTTATTCAGGATCTAAACACTCATTCTGTCCCTTGGAAAATTGTATTTACATCACCTTTCTTTATCACAGCATCACAAGAACCAAATGTGATAACAGAAAGCGTGTTTCATTGAAAAAATAATAATAATTTGACGTGTTTTATTTATAATATGATTAAAGTCCTTTCTTTTATAATGGCCTACACTGCAGCCAGTCACAACAGGGGGGAATAAGAGGACATAGACTGGAGTGGGGTTTAGGGTTAGCCATTTAATAGGGCATGCTACTAGGAAAATAATAAGTGCAGTGGACTCAAACATAAAACTCTAAACATGAGTGGTACAACAAGAAGGTTGAAACTATAGATGGTACGAAACATGGCCGTAGTCTCAGTGATGTCACCCATTGGTTTCTGAAGGGGGGTTTGAAGCCAAACAATGATAGTTGCCACAGAGGAAATGCTGACTCAACGTAACTGTTGGTTAAGCTAGCAGTAGGTAATACTGCGGAGCTTAGGGCGAGCTGTTTGACTCCAGGTAAACAGCTACGTCATTATACATGTGCAGTGTGTGCAAATAAACAACTTAGCTTTTCATATCAAAATCGTTTTTTAAATCAGCCTGCCATCATGTTTAATTTTGCTGAAAGAATTACTTTTATAACATGGGTGTTAATGGAGCTCTCTGGGCTGAGTCAAGAGAACAGTTGCAAAACTGCAGTTTTTTTTGCACTTCCACAGTGGCTTCATTTGTCAACACTTGAGGTTGCCACTTGGTTCCTAACCCCCCTTCCCAATAGGGGCCTTTCTGTGAGGAGCTAACATGTCAGTTGTTGGTGAGTGTGAGTGCAAGTGTGAATGTGAGTGTGAGTCGTTGTCTATTGATAAATCTTGGCCCTGTCATGGACTGGTGACCTGCTCAGGGTGTTCCCTGACTCTCATCAGGATAAGCCATTTGGATAGACCTCTTGTTTTAATCTGCAGTTTCCTAATACAGCCTCACAGGTCCTTCACACCAACTGTACATCCAATTTAGCCACAGGACAAAGTTACAATGCCTTGAACTGCAAGTAAAAGGCTTCTCCAGATCGTGCATAGTTTTTCATAGTCATTGGAGTTTTTGATCCTCAAACAGTTATTATATCTTTATGCATCCAGAAGGCTACACTTAAAAGAAATGTCTCTGTAATAGAAAAGTGGATAAAAGTGAAAAAAAGAACAAGGGCTGGGCTATGCACTGCTCTGAGTAACAACTTTTTAGATTAAATCTGAGCTCCTTCTTTGTTTAGCTATTGGCGGCTGGCTACTGTTTGTGCCGCAAATAAAGATGAAGAACAAATCAATAAGGAGGGGGCCTGTATGAAACTGTTACCAATCTTCATTTAAGATACAAACATTTGCAGGAAGAAATATCTGCCTCTCGATTAAGCTACCAGGTAATCGCTGCTGGATAGATCTAAACGAGGTTAACATTGACCTGGTGAGTCTTTTTACCATCTTTACAATCTACTTACTTGTAACAAACGTTGCATGTTTAATTGCCTCGATTTGTAAGGTTTGCTGGGATACTTTCCCCATCTGTTTGCAAGCTGGTTATTGGCCAGTTCTCTTCATGCCGTCAGAGGTTATTCTCACTCAGAAAAGTTAAAGCCATCAAATTTGCTTACTAGCTGACAGGGAATGTGATGTTCTTCAATTTTGTTTTACTAATATTTTATATTAGACAATTTCAGATCACAGAATCACTCATTAAACTTAATGTTTCTACAGTTCCTTGTCTGAAATATTTTTGTACCATAAAAACAATCTGTTAAAAGGTATTTTGAGAAGTTTTACAATTTTTGCTAGCTTGGTTGTAACGACTGACAGCATCCAATTAGAAAAACTTTTGAGTTGTTAGAATGAGAATATTACATAGGCGGGTAAATAAACACAAAGTAAAATAGTGTAAAGTGATATAATGTAACATTTATGGTGATTCTCCCAAACACTATTCTTTTAACGTGATTTTAATTTGGGTATCATGGATTTGATATTAAGAGGGATTTTTTTAAACTGACACAGATAACCACTAAAACCAGCTCCATATGTTCAATATCAATAAGATTTTCAATATATCCATTCATCTATTCATTATCTGAACTGCTTATCCCATTCAGGGTCACGGGGGCCTGGGTCAGCCCAGATGACATTGGGCTGATACACTCTGGACAGGTCGCCAATCTATTCCAGGGCAAACATGGAGAAACAGACAACACAGACACCTATGGGCAATTTTTTTTAGAGTGGTCAATGAACCTGGTAAGCATGTTTTTGGACTGTGGGAGGAAGTCGGAGTACCCAGAGAGAATCTGCACTTGCATGGGGAGAATGTAGTTTTTGCACACCTCAGGGTAAGAACGACTCAAATTAAGCGACATTAATGTTTTCTGTTAACAAACTATACTTAACAATAAGGACCAAACTCTCTTTTGTTAACAAACAAAACACATAAAACAGTTCTGACTCCCCAGTTGTCTTTTTTATTACTGTGAACTGAAGCACTCCTGTACATTCAATTATATGTGGAGTGTCCCCAAAACATCTGCACCTGTGAATGCAATTTATGCTCTGAAGTTATCAACTTTCTTTATTTACCTCTTATTTTCAATGTAACTTCTCTTTTGACAGCAATGTATGTGGCATATGAGAAGATAGATTTTTCAGCCGCACCCTCAGTCATGACAAACTTTAACACCAGACTAACCTTCACGGAGAGTCCTGCTGTATGAGAGCAACACACAGATTCATCGGACACACAGAGGACTACAGTGTTCTTCAGAAGTGAATCAAGAAGGTCATAATTCTTAGTAATGTTGCCCCTTTCTGAGTGACCTATTGATTGCATTGAGTGACCTGTTGATTGCATTCAAGGATTCAAATTTTGCTGTTTGTCACCAGAGAATTAATGAAACAATCTTGTAAATTGCATTCTTCTACTAGCTAGCAAGCTAACCAAGAAACTGCATGCAATAATTACTCTCTTGTCGGTTTGCTCTTCTTTTCTGTATGTAATAGCGGTAAGTGGTGTAATCGCATACTGTGTGGACTTGATTATATGTAAATCAGAGCCACCTTTGAATTATTTTTCCTTTTTTTTTATTAAGTTAAACTATATTGCCATATTGAGTAAGGGATAATGTATAGTTAGCCGGTAGTTATGCCAAATAGATCAAGGGCAGAGTGTGACAAGAACCTAATGCTTTTTACCTTGCTAACAACTAAATACACGAACAAGATTCCACTAAGTATGGATCTTCAGGTAATTTTAATTATTTAAAACGATTTATACAGCTCACAAAAGTAGTCCTAGTTCCTATGGCAGGTAGCGCTTCCATAGAGAATGGAATTTTTCTGAGCTACATTGCAGATCAAATCAACATTAAAATTAAATTTGCATTCATGGTCAAGTATAAACATTAGCATTTTTAACAGATGCAGAAAATAACAGCAGCATCTGCTGTGATTTTAAGATCTTACTGGCCAGGGACCACATATGCAAATTAGTATTTTGAGCTAGCTCTGGCTCAGCAGTTGTGTTGTGCATGGTGCCTGTAAAATAAACTAATAAACTAAAAAGGAAACAAGAATCAGTGGGCATCGTCTTCTCACTCATATAGTCCTGTAACACTGCCAGACCCATACTGTGTGGATTTGTGGTTGTTTCGTGTTTATTTCCTTTTATCTCTCCTTGTGGTGCTTTCCAAGTCAATTAAGATCAATATTAAAAGTTCCTCCATAGTGTCTACTGATGCTGTCAGAAAATAGTGTTTTTGTGAAATCATGAACAGTACACTAGATGTGGTTTAACCCCTTTCTGAGGATTGATTTTATATGTGTCGTGTATGATCAGGCTGTCCCTATCCTCACCTTTGCTATTCAGAATTGATTACCGTTGTCAATGGGATTTGACCAATCAAAATCAAGTATTTAACACACCCCAGTGATTAGTAAGAAAGCCAGGAATCAAATAATAATTGACATTCTGGTGTGTCACCTGTCCTTTATCTTCCTACTAAGTTTTTGCATGTTCAAGTTTCCCTTTCTCATCTTTCCTCCCCTTTTCCTTGGGTTTCCTCTCTCTCTCCCTCCCTCCCTCCCTCTCTCTCTTTGCCTAAATGTCTCTCTCTTCCCCTGATTCTCTGTCTTTCTCTGGGCTTCAGGACTCCTGTTAGTTGTTCCTGGTAGAGTGAAGCAGCTGCATTATCTAAATACATTATTGATGCACGCAGCACTCTCACTAACGCGCACAAACACATGCACACATTCACACAAACTTCAACTGCTCACTCACATAATAAAAACATAGGCCTACATACGCTCATAAAACCAAACACAGTGTTGCACAAAGACGCACACATGCACAATCACAAAGAGCATGTGCCTCAATTTGTTTTTGAATGTGAGTGGGTGCAATAGGGTAAGAGAGAACGGCTGCACACGTGCATGCTGTCTTTATGACGGAGAACCCAGCTGATTCTCCCCGACAACGTTTTTTCTAAGGGAAGATAAAGCAGTCGTTCTGTTTGAAACGCACATGACTAAAATTAGGCAGAGCCTCCATGGGCAATCACATGCTGAGCAAATATTTTAGTGTGTGCTTGCTTAACACCCAGAGGTACTTTAGGAGGAGTTTGAACACACTGAGAAGAAGCTGCAGGAACATCAATCTTTAAAAAACTGAGTTATCCAAAAAGAGATATTTAGAGCAGCAGGATAATGTGACACAGAGGATTGTGAGGAGGAAAAAAATGATGAAAGGTAGAGAGAGGTGGCGATTTAAGGGGAGGGGAAAGAAGAGGTAGAAGGGGAGGGACTGAAGAGTTCCCAGCATCTCTTTTCGCAGGGCTTTGTAAGGGTCTCATTAAATATGGATGGTGTTTGGAGCAGGGCGGGGGCAAGTGGGACTCCACAAACAGCTCAAGCAGCCTGGGCAGGCCCATCCTGCTGCGATGAAGCCCTACTGTCTTTTTTGCCTTTTCTGTCCCTTCGTCATCCTCTTCTCATCTTCTCAACTTACTTTGCTGTCCCACATTTTTTCCTCCTCATTTATTTTATTTTTTCCGCCCCTCTCTCTCTGCCATTGTCTATCTGTGTAAACTCTGATGATGAAGTGCATCTTTTATTATCACTTGGTCTGCCAGCGCTTTTCTTTTCCCTTTACACAATGTCTCTCTTCTCCTCCTATCCCCCTCTTCCTCCTCTGTGCTGGCTCCTCTCATCCCTGCTCCTCTCTGTCTCTGCTCTCTTTATGTTCTCTCAGTCTGTTTGATGATTGCCGAGATGTCTGATTAGCACGTGTGGATGAAAAGGAACGCTCCCCTGTATTGTTCAGTCCCCTCCTCATAGCTGTCTGTTCCTTTCAAATGAAAATTGCATGCTTCATAAAACGGTCATTGTCAGTGCTATCTAACGCTTCATTTATTTTGCCTGTCTGTAAACTTGTCCATCCATCAACCTGACCAGCTTTTTTCTGGAACTGCCAGACTATTCTGACTCTATGATTCAGCCTACGAGTCTTTATTCTGACGTTGTGTTTCCCTCCAGGAGATGAAGGCACGTCACGCTGCTCCTCTTCAGCAGAGCCATGGACGGAGAAAAAGCAGAGCGGGGCTGTAACTGGCGCCTTCATGGAGCCCTGATACGCAGGGCAGAGAGCAGGTGTGTGTATGTATGTCACTGTTTCTAAGTCAGTAAACACAAATGTGAAGCAGGGTTTGTTTGTATGTGTACACAAATAGAAAGATGACAAGATTAGAGGATTAAGGAGTGAACGAGACAGACAGACAGGGGGAAGAAGTGAGTTGTGAAACAGATATAGATAGTGTGTGTGCTGTAGTTTTAAGTAAGTCTGTTACCCTACACAAACCTGTCAGGTTTCAGTGAAGCTCAGTATAATCTGGCTCAGCAGGAGTGACGCACAAAGTCCCTGTCACAGCCCACAGACACTCTCCGTAATCCCATTTGCCTGCTCTGAGTGTGAGGTTGAACACACACATATATGTGTGTGTGTGCATTCCGGGCATTATGAAAAAGTTCTCATTAAATGGGTCCATTTTGTAGCATATGCTGTACACATACTTATACGAATCATAACCTCTGAAAACCGTGAGAAGTGCAATTTAAAGGAAACATAATTACTGTGAGTATTACAATGTGACCTATTTAAAGTGTTAATATTACTTAGAAGTGTTATTATTATTATTATTATTATTATTATTATTATTATTATTATTATTATTATTATTATTATTATTATTATTATTATTATTGTTATTATTATTATTATTATAACAACAACAACAATAACAATATTAATATAAATAATGATTGGTCACTGAACTCAATGCCTTAACCTAACAGACAGTGGACATTCCTAACCCTAACCTTTGGGTCATAATGCAATATATCCCCTCTCCCAGACCTTTGCCCTAATCCTAACCAGTCAGGTTTAGTGCCTAACCCTAACCCATAGTACTGGTCATTATTATTATTATTATTATTATTATTATTATTATTATTATTATTATTATTATTATTATTATTATTATTATTATTATTATTATTGTTATTGTTATTGTTGTTGTTGTTTCTGCCCACATGAACAAACAAATCTTGATGGTTTGCAGATCTCATATGAAGTTCTGTAAATGATAAGATTCAGAATATCAGTTCCTGTGCAATGGGTTTGACATGGATGACACTGCCTATTATTATTTGACTATTTCCACTTTTACTCACTGCTGATGCCAGCACCTAGTGTGATTATAACTTGCTTTATCATTCAAAGAACATTGTCAACAGCACATAATATGAAATATGTGAACTAAATGTCATGTCTTTCTGAAACTTTGGATGTTTAGTGTGTAGCTGACTACTTTTTCACCGGAAATAATTCATTTGAAATCAATGGTACATGTTCAGTAAGTGTGGGATTCAGACACACATAGAGAGGATATGGATAGAGTGAGAAAAGGTGTCAAAGAGAAGGAATGAATTTACAAGCCAGAGCTCAAGTGGGGGCTGCAGGGGATAATCTATAAGTGGTGCTGCAGCCCCATCAGTCAATTTGTGAGTGTTTGTGTATTTCTCTGCAGCACTTGTTACCCTGCCCATTCCCGGCCTTAGCATCAGAGGAAAAATCTATCCCCAAAACACCTCATTGCTGCAAGATTTACATTAGTTTCCCAAAACATCTGTCTCAGAGGAATGCAAACTCAATAAAGTTAAAATGAAACTGCAAAGTAAAAACTATAAATTAACCAAACTTTTGGACTACTATTTGTGTACAGGGTGAAATTAAAAGCTTTATAACTATTTCAACCAACTCAAACGGAGTTAAGAAATCACTATGTCAGCAAATATATTCTTTTTTTGGGATAATTTTAGTGAATTGTTGTTGGCAAATATGTAATTTCAATGCATTCATTTTGCCATGCAATAACTTGACGACAGCGCATTTAAAGGAGCACTATAAAAAAACTGCATGCACAATAGTCTGACTGTGCAGCTTTGAGAATAAAGGCCAGAAACCCCTGGATGCTTCAACAGGGCTGTGTTTCAGACATCTCATCGACTGATAGTGATCAGGTGTTTCAATGGGGCCTGTGTATCTAGCGTTTTTCATGGGGACTGTGAAGTACTGCACATTTGTAAAATTATTTTAGCTGCTCTATATTTATGAATGAGGTATGACTTCAAATTCACTGTTGACGCCTGTGAATTATTGATGCATCTTGTGATAGAAGCAGACTTCCCGATGAAGGCTGGTCTAAATATAAACTTTAATATACGTTTAAGGTCTTTTCAATGGGGGTCATATTTATTTTTCAACACCTCTGTAGTGCAAAACACACACTAAAACCTTCAAAATACTCTACATAGAATTATTTCCTTTTTGACAATTTTAGAGTTTTGTAGCTGTTTGGGTCATCACTGAAACATTGTAGTGGGTCATCACTGAAAAGAGTAAACTCTATGAATTACAATTTAGATAAATTCAGTGTGGACAGAGGAATATGAAAGGGGGGGTCTACAGAGTATGTCAGGTTGTGTTCTCTCTATATGGTTTATTCTTAATGTGTTTGATATTTTGGCAACACAATAAGTCATTAACCTAGGTGTAACATCAGTTGTACTGCTGCTTCCAGTAGCACACCACAATTATGAAAACATTCATGGTAAGGGGTCGACATTATTGACACATTTAATTTCAGCATGGCTAGGTTTTATTAAACTTGGATGATGAAAATGACTATTACTTTTGCTTTTCTGACAATATGGTTATAGTGAGAATAAAAAAAAATGATAATGACAAATTATCTCTATTTGAACATTGTGTGACCCCAACTAATAAAATGACAATTGCAATTCTAACTAGAGTTCAAGCTTAGCTGTAAAAACAAAAAGTGACTTTACAAGGTGACCTGTTCAATGCAGTTGTCTGAATGACACACTTGTGAACTTGAGAGATGAAAGTGTCTTTCTAGAGAGGTTGTTTAGGGCATTTAAATCTAAATTAGAATGACATTAATTAGAATCTGTGCAGATTTCAGCCTTTCCCTGTATTATGAATCATAGATGTAAAAGAAACAGAAATTATATGAAATATGGCGTGTAATCCTCTGAGGCCAGAGTTTCTCTTTCAGCTATTTTTCTGCAGTTGTGTTTGAGTAGAGACACCAATGATACATGTCAGAAATCTGATTCCTCCTCCAGTTTAACAATAATCTAATAGAAAGAGAGGAAGGGGGAAACACATGGGATTCTGTGGCAAAAAATGCGGCTGCAAAAAAATCAAGAGTGAAGAAAGAGTCCGTTAATAATAGTATACTAGAGCAGTGTGACAGAAACATTTGGTTTGTTTTATCTCTATCGTGAAACAACTCTGACGTAATGCTAAAGTTACAGATGTACTCATGTGAACTTATCACCCAGTTACATGAATAATCCCAGAGAGAGCTTTACACTCCTCCCCACAGCAGGGATGCCAGATTGGCCCCTGAGTTGTAACTGTGCCAGCATCAACATCCAGGTCACTAGGTAGCACAAGTACCTGACAGCACATACTTTAGCTGTAGAAGGTTTAAAGACATGTTTTAAAATCTATATCTACAAAAAAGTAATCTAACTTTAGCTTCTATTTTGAGTGCTTTAACCTTCACAGATCTTTTACCCTTTGCATCATGAGCAACAAGAATAGAAATCAGAAAAAATTCTGCAACCCCATTTCCACTAAAATTGGATGCTGCAAGTGTTTATAGAAATAGAATTGGTTTGACATTTTTAACCCTGTATTTTAAATACCCTGTTATAGTTTTATGAAAAATATATGCCTATTTGATGCCAGCAACACACTTAAAAGAAATTGGAACAGAGACAGCAGGATACGTTTGTACAATGTAAAAAAAAAAACTAAAATAGGAATATCCGCCAACTAATAAGGTTATATTTGGAACAGGTTGGGGACGTGACTGAGTATTAAAAGGCAATCCAAAATGCAGGTTTAAAATGTACCATCCAGAGGGAAATCGAGAAACACCAGTGATGAGCCAATCCATGGACTGAGAGGAAGAAGAAAACCATCCTGTGGTTTTACAACACTATGGCTCAGTAGTAGAAGAGCCTGGGGTTCCTATACTGGCCTGCCTGTAGTCCTGACTTGTCACCAACTGAAAACTTTTGAATGAATCAAAAATTATAACAAAGGAGATCCTGAATTGTTAAGCAATTTAAATCCTATATCAGGCAAGAATGGGAAAACATTTCACTTTCAGAAACTGGTCTCCTCAGTTCCCAAATATTTAAACAAGAGGTGATGCAACACAATGGTAAATATGCCCCTTTCCCAACTTCTTTGAAACCTGTTGCTGGCATCATATTAAAAGTCATATAAGTGATTTGTTGTCTTTGCAAGACTTTCAATCAAATAAAGAGTTGAAATGATTTGCAACAAATCAAATTAAGATCATAGTAACATTTTACACAGAGTTCAAACTTTTGGAATTGGGGTTGTACCAAATGATACATGATATGATGTCAGTTTTATGCAGTCTTTTTAACTTATTTTTAGTAAAGTACTGAATAATTCAGTGTCTTTCAGAATGTTTCTAGCTTTTTGAAAAACGTATTAAATTAAGCATGGATAAGACTGAAAGAACCAGCTGACATGTAGTATATACTGTTAGTAGACACTAATGCCAACTAATGGTTATGAAGTGTGTGCTGTACACACTGAAATGAAATTCATACTGGAACAACATACACTTGTATTCCCTGAACCGCCTGACTTGGGTAATTCCTACATTTTTGTTAATTCAAAAATAATTATGTTGCACAGGGTAGATATGAAGCTAAGAGCTTTCACATCTGAACTGTCCACTCTTGAATTCTTGTTTGTTCTTCTGTTTTCTTTTGGTGGTCTCAGGTTGGTACTTGTTCTCGTGCAACAAAAATGACAGTGACAGCTTGACAAGGAGAGTCTGTTCTGTATGACGTACTAAATATTTGGTTTCCAACTGATCAAAAGATCTGTCTTGAAAAATATTTTCAAAGCAAACCATAGGAATGCAAACTGTTAAACTGATAACCATAGTAATACATGTACATTAGCTTGATGCTGCCAATGATGCAGACTCTAGACTTTTCATGAAAAGCTTCAGGATGAGAAATATGATGCGTCTTCTGTGTGTTATTGTGAGAGCAGAGCACAGTATGATATTCAGCAGCCTCTAATGTTACACCTTTTAAAAAAAAACTGCCGACATTTCTTGCCTTCATCTCTTATCTTGAAATGCTGTGACTGCAAAACTGGAATAGCTATGCAACCTCAACACTATTTTACCCAAGGAGACTGAATGATTGGACCTCAGTGCTTGTACCTCATCAGTAAAGTTAATCAAAGCTGCATGTTTTTAGGATAAGATGAGATTAGGTGTCAAACATTAAGATGCAAAAACATTTGGCTGTGATCCATCCCATTCCATCTAGTTTCAGAGTGGATTAACACCTGTGGAAATCCAGGATAGAGCTTTTGTGTGCAGTAAATGTCATGAGATGAGCATGCTGGTGAGCTAGCTTGACTATTCTGACCCGACAAACCTGGGTACACCCCCCCTTTTGTCTCTGTAACCGGAGAAGGGAGATACTGAAAGCGAGGCAAACAGGAAGAGTGAGCCATGCAAGAGATTCAAGTGAGGAGGGGCAGACGGGATGAAAAGCCACAGAGAGAAGAAGGAGAGGGGTTTTTGCTGATAGATGGATGGATAATGTGCTCATGAGTCAAAATCCCCCTGGAGACATTGCTGTGTCTGTGTCACTCGCCACAGTCATCACTGAGACCTCCTTCCCTCTCACTTTTTCACACTTCTCTGTTTCCTGTCAGCTTCTCATTCACTATCTGTCCCACACTGTAACTAAAAACTAACAGGATATTACTGAGTATCATATTTTTTTTTCAGATACCAAACTCCCCCTCTCCTCACTCTCCTTACTTCCTCTCTCTCCAGCCTCTTGTTTTCACTAATGGATGGTACTAATGCCATCATCATCATCAGCGTCCATCTGGGGGTGATTCCTTCCTGCATCTACTCACTAAGGGAAATAACAGGCCAGCTGAGATCATTCACTCATTCACTCACTCGTGTATGAATTCAATCAATTATATCCATCTGTTCACTCTTTTGGATTTGCACCTGATCAATTTATTTCTGTAAATGATTCATTCAATCAGTAGTTCATTTATTCCTTCACTCTTAAAATGCCTTTCTGTCTGTTATCCAGACTAACTATATGAAACCTTACAAGTGAATGAGTATCTTTTACCCCGTCACAGTCTCGTGGATTTAACCTTTAACAATGTAAAGGGGTATTCGGTAACAGCTAATGATCAAATCTTTGTCTGACCGCTTCAGTCATCAGACAGCAAGGATGGGTTTTTGTGCGCGTGTTTTTTGTGTGTGTGTGTGGATGTGGGTGTCTCCAGTGAGTCAGAGGAAGACATTAAAAGCAAATGCTTGTATTCCCCAGTAATGTTTGGGCCCTTTGACAAGCCTTTGCTAGTTTAGTAAAGAAGCACGACTTAAACCGTAACAGTTAACCACTCCCTCACAACAAAGCATGGACCATTGTTTTGTTTTTTTTAACACTGAATCAATTTAACAACCATATTTGAAGATTTACAGACTAAATTTGTTTGAATAATTTGCATTTATTACATATCCAATTAAGCTTAAATAATAACTTTCACTATCAGTAAAGATGGAGTGTAGGCTCCCAGAGTGTCATCTGTAAAACATACTACTAGAGCTGAAAGACCACAAGCAGTGGTTGACTAAATGAGTCTGCTATAACTATGGATGCCCCAAAGCGACTTGTTTCCTTGTTTTAACATTATTTTTAATTCCGACTGACCGATGAGTCTGAGCACAATTTACAGGATCACAAAGTCTGTGGGTAAACAAAGCAAAAATTAGTTTGCGGACTGTGGCTAGAGTTAGCAGAGCTAGCACCACCTGCCTTTGGTTCTCTTTGCAGGTTGAAACCTACATTTCTGCACTTATCACACATTGCTCTGGTTGAGTGTTTAAATGCCAGTTTGCTGTCTTTCTGTATTTCCCTCTTCCCCTCTTTCCAACCTCATACGGTCGAGGCAGATGGCTGTCTACCATGATACTGGCTCTGCCTGAGGTTTCTGCCTGTTTAAAGGAAGTTGTCCTTGCCACTGTAACTTGCTTAATGCTTCAAAGTGCAATGCTCATGGTGGATTAAGATGAGATAAGACAGTCCTGCCTTTAAGATGTGACTAGATCTTATCCTGACTTGATATTGGGTCTTTGTGATTAATATAACAGAGACTACAGTCTAGACTTGCTTGTAAAACGTCTTGAGATAACATTTGTTGTGGTTTGGTGCTGCTAAATACAGATTGATTAATTGATTTAACCAGATAGCCTACACACAACTTTATTTACAAACCAATAGAAAACCATACTGCACTACAGGGTGCTGTCTGTCATCTGCGCTTGGTTACGCTTGGTAGTAGAGCATTATAGCATTATGGCAGGGTTAGGGTTAGTGGAGGGTGGCTAGATACAGCTTAGACACAACATAGGACAGCAGTGTGGGCCTATTACAATACAAACACCAATAACTTGTTAATCCAACCAGTAAATCTGGTGCAAATTAATCAAGGCAGCAATGTTAAATCTTTTTTGTCAACTAGCCATATCTCTGCAAACTATTCTGAAAATGAATTCTTCCTTTAGAACAAGCTTTATTTTTAACTAAGGCCAAAAGACCAAACATCTGTTGAATGTGTCAGATATGAATTATATTTCTTTGGAAATAAATAACTGTCCAGTATATAACTTTAGGTTTGTCACTGTTGTTTACACAAAGCAAGTGATCTGAATCGGTCACTTAAAGCTCTGACGTCTGCTTATGATATTTGTTCAATATTTTAAAAAGTGTAAGCAATTTATTCATTAATCACCTTACTGAAATTATATCACGCTGATCTATGAGGTAAACAGTTGTTTGTCACAGCACTGAATTCAATAGCCTCCTTTGTATAAGCCAGACAAGTGCATTGATGCCTTTAGACCCTTTTTGGGTTTAACCTGATCTTACATAGGCTTCACAAAGGCCCATTAACTCATGTTACATGCCCATATAACAGCCCCACTAAACCCCACAGACACCAGAGGTTACCCATGTCCATTACATGCTGCTCCCCAACCCACAACAGCCAGTCGATAAACATTTAGAACAACCACCTGCCTCCCAGCAAACACATCAGGGACCCATTTAGAGGAGGGACCATTTTTACTGATAATTTAGCACTAATGATGGTGATGTTTATGGAGGCTTGAACCCACCATGCAATTGGCTCATAACTTGGGCTAAGAGCCGATTAGGCCGCGAGTCCACAAGTCAAGTCAAGTCAAATTTAATCATAAAGCACATTGCAAAACTACTCACAGTGACTAAAGTGCACTACAACCATGGAGACAACAGAATGAAATAAAAATACCAACAGAGCACCCACATACACAATTATCTACATATAATGAATACAATACTGGATGAAATATAGGAACAAAACAATTAAGAGTTAGGATAAAAACAGAAAAAGTAAAAAAAAAACTGCAAGACACTTAAATGTGTCTTATATGGATAAGTAGACTGTTCCATAGCTTAGTAGCAGCCACAGCAGAGGCTCCATCCCTCTGTTTTTAAGTCTGGATCTTAGGATTTTGAATAACAGTGGTGAGTTAACCTCGGTCGTCTAACTGGAGTGTCCTAGTGAAGGAGATCAGCAAGATAAGAAAGTAACAATCAGTTTAAAGCCTTAAAAACAATCTATAAAATCTTAAATCAATCCCAAAACAGACAGGAAGCTAATGCAGTGGCGAAAATCAGTGGGACTTTTTTTTCCCTCTTAGCAGACATGCAGACAAGTGACATCATTGTTGGCTATAACCCACATTGTGTGTGTGTGTGTGTGTGTGTGTGTGTGTGTGTGTGTGTGTGTGTGTGTGTGTGTGTGTGTGTGTGTGTGTGTGTGTGTGTGTGTGTGTGTGTGTGTGTGTGTGTGTGTGTGTGTGTATCTGCTCTGCCCATGAATCTGAGCATGTTGTTTTGACTCCTGCTTTTAAATTAGATCATATCAAGGGAGCAGATAACTCCTAAAATCTGATTCTCTGTTGATTGTATGCTGCGGCTGCCATGAGGGATGTATAATGGCTGGGATTTGGGTTTGGCTGATACTGAGTACCTTACGTGTGTCATTGTTAGGGGTAGACTGAACGCCTCCCTAAGTGGACAAAAAAGGTTCTTTGGCATGATTCTTCTGGAGATTAAGTTAAATGTCTTGACAATAAAACAAACACCCTTGGAAACAGTGGCTTTCCAGGTATTGTAAGTAGCCCTACAACTGATTGGCATATAGCTGACAGTTTTTGCTAACACAAAGGTAGGATTGAGGGCCCAGAAGGAGACTCGCACACAAGAGCAGGTGAGTTTTGAAAATAGTTTACTCACAAAAAAGAAAAAACTGTACAAAACAAAATCACTCTAACAGATTACTAAAACTGAGAGGCTAAACCTGAACTACAATAATGCAGGCAAAGACTGTAGATAACAGCTCACTACTACTACTCAACAAAATAGCTGATATTCTGGCAGCAGCCTGCTGCTAGCACCCAGCCAATATCCCCCTCTGATTGCTGATCTGCCTTAGCTGTGAACCCAGCAGGACAGAGCACACAGGTGTGCTGATCCTGTGGCAACTGAAAGGGGGAGAAGACAAAAAAAAACACAACAGGATAAATATATCCATAAGAAATAAAAACTATATAAATTAAATGAACAGTCTAACATTCACAGAGGAGGGATCGTGATGTGCTCCCCTTGAAGGCAGTGTAGCTCCCTTTTTCTTCATCAAAGGACAATATCTATTGCTGACACAGGACAAAGTAAACATGATATTTGAATAAGATATCACTGAGAGTTATAGTATAAGCTGTGTGTCAAACTTACTGAGACAGTTAGAAATAGTGTTGTTACCTCCATCTAGACCAAAACTGTAAGATGTTTTGGCACAAACCTTCCTCTCATTCTTTTCAATTTTTAACTCTTCAGGTTCAACAAGTTTCATTTTACAAAAGGTGTCCCTTTAAATATGATCTGTGATATGCAAGTGAGAAGACAGAAAGGTTGAGACATATAGCAACAATATTTGATGACAATAATACTTTTTATTTAATAATATCAGTGTTTTTGTAAGATTTTTAATTTGAAAATGCTCCCTGTTAGCGCCCAGCCTTAAAGGGCAAATCCTGATTGAATATAATTGCAAGGTTTCAATCAGTGTTTAGAGGCTAGCTTAATGGCTAATATCATTGGAAAATCTGCGCCTGATTGCGCTGTGCAGTTAATCACAAATTCTTCATGATCTGGGTATAACTGTTAGCAATATACTCATTGTAATAGTCTATTTTCATCAGTTTTGATGACAAAAATGGTCTTGCATATACAAAAAATGCTTCCTCTCTCAGTATATTACCTGTTGGATGCAGGCCTGGATATAGTAGTCATACTTTCACAACATTTCGTTGGAGCTGGATGAAGCTCAAACTAGCTGTCAGCTACCTGTAGAAAAATAAGTGTCAATTTAGTGGAGAAAGAAAAAAATGGGATTTATTTTTTAGGACTCAGGAGAAACATAAGGCAGACACAGGTTTTGTGTTAAAAATGGAGAACAGCAGAGAGACACAAAATGAAAGTTAAAGGTAATGTGCACTGTGTAATGATTGTTCGTTTTTCACACTTAATATTGCAATATTGAACATTGCCATCCCATGTTGCATCCATGTCTGTATTTTTTTAAGACATCTTGCCCCATGGATAAGTATTGTCATCTGCACAACAGTGAATATGAAAGTAGTGCTTCCTGACAAAATCATGGGAGGAATTGTATATGCATTGAATAAAACTGGTCCAAGCACTTAACTTTGGTGTGCATGAACATTTCATCATTAACATGGAAAAACTGAAATCAATTACATTACTAGGAAAACACAGAGCAATTGAATTAACTGTTTGAATGACACCTTTAACCTTTGCCTCCTGCAGGTAAATGGAGGTGCAGGACAGGAGCCGCTCCCCGTCCCGTAGGACCAGCCGGGTAGAACAGGTGGTTGGACGATGGCTGAGACGGTCCAGAGATTTGGGCAGCAGGTCTCACTCCCTGACCAGGTACACTTCTGCATCTGTCTTATTCAAATGCATTACTTTGATTGCCTGTTATGGCTGACCAGGACATTCTAAAGTTTGCATTACAGACCCACAGCTATAGCTTTTTTTCCCAACAAATGATTGTGCAATATTTTGTTAGTGTTACATTTCTTTAGACTTCCTCTCCTCCGTTTATGACATACACCGATATGTTGTTGTACAAAATAGGGCTTTTTTAAAATTTCTATGTCCACCCGCTCTTCTGCAGAGATCGGGCTGCAGTGGAAGGGAAGTCAGCAGAGTCCAGTGGCTCCGATCAGAGGAATTACCCCTTCCGCTTTAATGTTCAGATTTCACGGGACCCAAGCCTCAACTCCCATGGCCTCGTTCTCTCCTCCCAGATCCCCATCTTGGTGCAGGAGGTCACTCCAGGTACAAAGGATGTATGCAATGAAAACAGAAGAGGGTAAAGCAGAGCATTATTACAAAAGCTGATGCAATTAAAATAAGCAATAGATTTAGTTTCAGCCCCTCTTTCATTTGAGTGTCTCTTCTGATGAGAGAATTATAAAACTGATCATTGAACATTGAATCAAAGTGGGCTGATACCATGTGAGAGTCTAGATGTGTAAATACATGGTTCTTCTATAAGCAGATATGTAACCTACTTGCAGGAGGGAGTTTATTTTCATTGCTGACACAGCATGTTTAGCTCAGCCTAGCTACGTCTGCTTTCTACCTCTCAGTTTCCACAACACCGTCCTGTGGTGATGGTGGACAATGTGCCACCTTTCATTGCCAAGGTCTGCAGTGTTTTGGTCTGCTCTGTCTTTGTGTTCTGCAAAACAAGCACAGTTGCTACGTTTGACTTCAGAGGCTGTGAATCCCTGTGGCAGCAGCCTTGGCATGACCTGCCCCACTGACTGGAGAGTTAGGGCAATAAAAGGCCTGCATAGTATAAGGAAAAATGGTTGAGTGCCATAACATTGTTCACTGTTGGGATTATAATATGATGTTTGATAAAGTGACAGCTACTATAGTCTGCATGCTAGCAGTACAGCTTCTCTGTCTTTGTCTCTGTGTTTTTTCACAGTATCTGTACTGCTAACACATCATTTAGCTGAATACAAAAGAATTTCAATTAGCAGAAGAGCAGAGCTGAGCACATGTCTGTCAACCCATTAATCATTTATTATTGGCTTTTCTTTTTAGATTAACTTTTAACATGAACATTCATTTGAAAAATGATTATTGAAACCTTTAACAAAGGTCGTATGCCTTTGCTCAAGTTGTTTGCGATCCATTTTACAATGTAAGAGCAGGGTTTGTATCCTTCTTCTTTCTCTGGAATACAACCTCAGAGTAGATGCTTGAGTGATGAGAATTACAGCTCTTATTAATAATCCAGATCATATGGCTCAACAGAAAACGGCTGTTTCGGCTCCCAAACGGATGTTCATAGTACATGTTCATGTTTGGCTAACGAGAGCTGGCTCTTAGAGCCAAATCGTTTGCTATCAACATATAGGATACTCTCCACCTCAGTGTAGATTCTGTTTACTGCCACAGTGCTGCTTTTCTGCAGTGAAGTCAGGTAACACAAAAATAACAATGTTAAAGAAAACTGAATTTAACAGCAGTTAACAGAGTTCCATTTTTTGATTTTTGACTGTGCCCACCTGCACTTTAAATTTCAGGTCAACCACATTTTCTTACCCCTTTCTCCTTCTTAGCCATAGTGTGTTTCATTGGTTAAATGTAAGATTCTTTGGAGAACTCTGCTGTACAGCATTGGTGTGTCACTAGAGACAAACTGAAAGGGTGTTAAAATGAACTACTTTCAGTTCTTTCAGGAGCAGCTTGTTTTTCTATTTTTCCTGTTCTTCTTGTTTTGCATAGAGCAAGTCTTTTCTGCAAATGTAATTGTGGAACTACACCAAAACACTACAGGCCCCTGGCCATTGTACTAGGCAATCCCTGAAAGCTGAAAACTCAAAGGGAGCTGATACTTTTTGCTCATACTGCAAACAAAAAGTTGAGATGGCAAAGAAACTTTGCCATGGCATTGATGTGTGTGCATGTCGTGTTTCAGTGGGACAGTGGGAGAATTATTGTCGGTAACTTAATGAGTCAAACAGACTTTATAAAAATAAACTTTTTTCCTTGTATTTAGGCTCTCAGACAGAACCTTCTCCTGGACATTTTACTGAAGCATGTACTTCTTCCATTCAAATGCCTAAAAAACTCAATTTGATATGATATATAATAGGTGGATTGGGATTAGGGTGCTGCGGCCCTCAGCAAAGCAGATAGGGTGCTAATACAGCTGTAGGTGTGTTTGAGAATCTTTACTAGAACGGACAAATCCATAACAAAGGTCATTTTTAAGGACAGAGTTATGTGTCCGTAACTGTAAGTGAACATATCACCTCAACTGGATATTATCACACAACTAGCCACAGGGCATGATGATAATTAGAATGCTTTATTATGCTGAATATGCATTTTACACTCAGATAGTGGTGCTTATTTTGCATTTTAAAGCATTAATTGCAGAAAGACTTACAGCACTTAATGGTTACTTTTGCTGCATGATTTTTAAGGACTTTTCAAAATCTTACATCTAAAGCAGAGCTGCAGTCTCACAGTCCCTCAATATCTTTCCTAAAATAGAACTAATTATCATCCCATACAGTAGCTCTTCATTTAATCCTGTTGTAGCCTTCATAATTTTCATTTAATCACACAGTTTAGAGCTGCTGCATAACTGTATGCATAGTTAATCTTTCAAACATTACTAGAACAGTTGTGAACCAAATGGCTGCTTTTGCTGATAGTGTTTCCTCATGCGTTAAATGTACACCACTCCTCTTTTATTTTGATTCTATCTTTTTAACTATAGAGCAGCTGGATGTTTGTCCTGACTCATAAGTTCATTGTTTCTTGTTTGAACACAGGTGAAAAATAAGTGTAGCATGGAAAATCAAAGGTCAATTGGCAACACAACACAAGGGTAATCCCTAGTTTACAGATCAGTTTGAGTAAAATCAGTCAGTGATACCTTTATATTCTTACAGAGTATGTGACAGGAAGACTGAGTTCCTCACAAGAAGCAAAATAAAAACAATCACTGCTGCATATTTGAATTCCCTAATTTCATAACTGACGTCATACTTTAATTTAAAGTAGATAAATAATCTTAATACGTGTGTGTTATATTCTGCTTATATCCATATACTGAAGTGTCTCAGTTTGATTCTGAGCTGCAGAGCCCCAAGGATTTGAATCCCCCTGAGGTCTGGGGTCAGGATACCTCTCTTTCTCCTTTCTCAAGTCTGCTCTTTCACTATCTGATTCTGCTTGTCCCCAATACACACATAGACAAAAACACAGACTCTCTCTCACTCTCTCTCACACACACACAGACAAGATCAAACACACTCTTGCTTGTGTCCCCAGTGGCTCCACTGAGTCTTGGCTCAGTTTTTCTTTCTCTGTCTCTGCAGCATGTGCTGCAGCATCTTGACAGTGAAATATGAGTCCTTTGTTTTAAAAGCATTTTAAGAGCCAACAGTGTCACCTGCATCTGTCTTTGTTGGATGCTTCAGCAAGAAATAACATGTACCACTATTGGATAACTTGAAATTCAGTAGTTATGTGATGTTGTGCAATAAAACTATGACATGGATGCTGTTGATAATAGTTTGTCAATGGCAGGGAGTTATTTTCAGAGGCAGCTGTGGGATAAATGTATTTGTGCACCAGAAACTAGTATTAAAGCTGGGGTTGGTAGTCACATTTAGATACACTTTTTGTTATACTGGTTAAAATGATCTTTATGTCCCGATCGCACTCAATACATAATGTGTTCTTAAAAAAGAGTAGAAAATTTTTCAGAACTTAATAAAAAGAGTTTGAAAAAAAAATAGAGCGGAAAAAAGCTGCTATCTACAGCCTGTAAAAGTTAAAGAGTAAACCTGGGAAACACCAACCAATCCCTGACGTTAGGATACAATTTATGAAACCAATCAAATTCTGCCCTGCCGTTCTGCCCGCCTCCTGCGCATACATTTCATGTTTGTTTGTGTTTTTAACTTTCAGTATGATAATGATTTGGTGTTTTCTTACTGCTGAGTGAGACATAAGTTGATGTAGTGCAAAACACAAACGATGTGCTGAGGACCGGTTTTGAATCAGTCACGTTCATATGGTCGCGAATCAGCGGCGCTTGTGCATGTGAGCGGGGGCGTCGTTTTGGAGGAGCTCCGAGGGCGGGAGGGGTTCTGAGGAAATGCTACATTCAAAATCATTCTAGTTTTGTGTGGTTACCAACCCTAGCTTTTATACTAGAAGTTTTCAGTACAACATCTGTATTTTTGTGCTCATATCTGTATTGATTCATGTGAGGTTTACAAAAGCTCAGGCCAAGGACAGGGAAGCCTTTTTGATTGGTACACTAAAGTACAGTGACAACCTATAGCCAGGGAAAATTCTTAAAAATGAAGTCACAGTTTGACTTGTTTAATCAAGTTTGTATGAAATACAGAGCTGGTGTAAGCCATTATGTATATAACACTTTTCATACATACATGCATGCAGCACCAAGTGCTTCACGGATGAACAGACTGACAAAAATAACAACAATAGGTAAAATCATAATGACTAAAACAATAATAAACGACTTAGGCAATAATTAAAGACTAAACAGTAATAAAAGAATAAGGTTCTGTGAAGACATTTTAATACATCAGCACATGAAAATGATTTACAGATGAGTTCCCTTTCCGTAACTGAAATATTGTTGAACTCACCTTCACTCCGCTAGTGAAATAATCAAGAACCGTCCTTGTTCAAAATAAAAAAAAATTAAAAAACAGTTGCACTGAAGTTAATTTACTCACGTTATTAGAATTATATAGGGAAACCATGTTTTAAGTAAAATGCCCCCTCTGTTGCTGCGCCAAAACCACAATAGTCTGAAGAGATTTTTTTCAATTCTTGCAAAAATCTGGATCATAGTCAGATCAAATGTGGAGATTCATTTATATGCTTTATAACAAGAAAAATACTTAGCAGAATTTCTCCCATTTATTGTATTGGGTCCAGATGTGTCAAATGTTACATACACATTAAATAAAACATCAAACTATGCCCCATGCCATGTCTAGATATATTTGTCTGGAGTGTTACCCAGGCTGTGGCATATTAACACTCTATGTTATTGAAACATAATAAATACAGCTGATATTAGTAATGCAAAATGTTTTGCTTTCAAAATACAGCATCAACCATACTGGAAAATATATCTTAACTCAATATTCCGATAATATCAAAGTGGTCAGACAATATACAGTAAGGTGTTTGAGGTAGTTTGTGCAGAACCTACCTTTAATTTGTACACAATAGCAGACAGTACTATCAATGTAGTTGGAGGAAATCATCTCCATCTGCACACTTCTTCAATCTGTTTTCCCTTATGAAGTGATAAAGCACACTGCAATACATCCCTGAAGCAAATGATGAGAGAAAAGACAACTTTGCTGACATTCTGAGAAAATGCCAACTTTAAGGAAAAGTGTAAAACACTGAAAATATTTGAGGACCACAAATAAGGTATATAAATATACAGCAAATAATAAGTGCACAGCTATTAGATTGCAGCTCTTTCTGTGGTTGTTTGGTTTGGATTGTCTGACTAAAAATGATGCAAAGTTGTGAGATGAAAGGACATCATCGGAATAAAAGCTGCTGCCTGTCGGTCCAGTGGGTTACAGCATGAATGTAGGCAAATGAAAACACCCTCAGGCATGACGACACAAGGACATTTTGTGTAACCAGGTGGTCCTGCAGATGGTCGGCTCGTCCCTGGCGACCAGCTAGTGAAGATCAATAACGTCGCTGCCGATGACCTGACCCCTGAGCAAGCTGCTGAAATAATCAGGTCTGCTCTGACAGCTGCACACACATACACACACATATTTCAAGCATATATAGTATTAACAACACCTTGAACAGCATTTAAAATGAGCATTCTTAATTTTTTTTTCAGGGAGTGTCAAGATTCGTTGACAATGACCGTCCTCAGAACAATGCTGGTAAGTCTGCTGCAAGTGCACACACTGCACACACACACACACGCGCATGCACGCACGCACGCATGCACGCACGCACGCACACACGCACGCATGCACGCATGCACGCACGCACACACACACACACACACACACACACACACACACACACACACACACACACATTCATGTAAAAGTTAAACTGTTGGACATTTGCTCCAGCTGCATTTGAAATTAGCATTTCTTGTTACCTTTTTAAAATCAAACACATACACAGACATGTGTATTCATGATGGGGAATAATGGATCAAGTGTCTCTGTACACAAGGGATTTTAAAGCTGTTGTCAACAAAGCCATTAATCAGTATGTCGATGAAGCCTAGGGCTGAGCTTCATTGCTAACAAGCCTCTCGTCAAGGTCTCACCACTATATCAGTGTTAACAGCCACAAGATGTTACACCCTCTGACACAACCCCCACCAAAAGAGGCACACTTGATCACTCAGTCTACTGTATGTGTGTTTGTGTGTGTGTACTGCTTGTGTGTGCTGAGGGGTTGTGGACTTAAATCTGTAAGGGTGGCGGATGTGTTTGCACTTAGGTGGAGAAGATCGGTAAATAAATGGCTCCTCTGTGATTCTCATCATCGGCTCTGCTGATGGAGGCACCTTTCAGTTTGATTCATGACCTACTGCTCCTCCAAAAATCATTACGGAGCATTTAAGGAATTATTACCTTTTCTCAGAAAATAGTTCCCCCGTAGGTTTGTTGGTGGGTGAAAAATATCAGCATGAGTTCTGAATGAAAGCAAGGGTTAGTAATACATACTTTCAAAAAAATCATAAAGTGAAGTAGAGGGAGGATTGTTTCTTTAAGTATTTTGTATGCATTAACTGCTTCTGCAGTAATAAATGCAACACTGTACTTATCTTTGTTTATGAGCTACAGTGCATTACATTAATATTAATACACAATGGATATCCTCTTCATATGAATCACTTGATTGAACTGCATTTATTTCAATATTCATGTTGACCTGAAGTGTAAAAGATTACTAAGATTACCATCAATGCACTTTTTAAGTGAATGGACCAAAGTGTATACAGTAAGAACATGTCTAATTCTTATCCAGTCGGGAGAGACTTCAGTTATTTATCGTACAAGTTTTGGAAAAATATATGTGAACAAATTTAAAAAATAAGAGAGATGTGTAATGGTGATTAGACTCCATCGTGTTGTCCTCATCTACTCTAAGGGGTAATGAGGCAGAGCAGGACAGGATGCTTTCTATTGAGTCTAGACGCTGGGGGTTTGTGGTGGCGGATGAAGGATGCAGGATGAGCTGAGGAGCTGCAGCTGGACACTGATGAGATGAGCCGGAGGTGACTGCGTTGGAGGAAAGCTGCAGCTTTCGAAGTGACAAACACCCGGAAAACGACTGAGGATTGAAAGCGGAACAGAGGAGAACAGACTTAAGTTTTGGCAGCAGGGTGATTGGTCAATAGAGGTTGAGGCTAAATCTGGTTGTGTAGCACAGATTGAGCTGATCACCAGAACAGGAAGAGGAAGAAAGGGCCAGCGATAGAGAGAGGGATTGATGTGAATGAATGATGATTTAAGAATGAATGAATGAATTATGAAACAGTCTTCTTGCTTGAACTTACTCTTAACTTCATTTAGACAAGTTATAAACTACTCTCATTTTGATTAAGAATCCAGTATCCACATCATTATCTGACAAACTTCATAAACAAAGCTTACTCTTATTATATAACAAAAACTGTATGGTTGATAAAGTTACCTTCTTGTTTGAATAAAGCAGTTCGTTCAAATTTCTTTGCAGTATTTCTGTATGCAAATGTTTGAGTCTGATTGTTTCTGTTGTTGAAACGTTGTTCTGCTGCCATTGTTGGTGATGTCTCCCTGGGAAAAAGATCTCTCATCTCAATGGGTCTTAAATTAAAGAAACCTCTGTGGTAACACTTTATATTAACTACACACTTTTAAGCATTAGTTAAGCATTAATTAAGCATCAATTAATACTTAACTCATCATCTGTAAAGCATTGTTCATACATTAATATTCATTTATATATCATGTACAAACACAATTATAAATGTTTTATTATTCATGAATATGACTCTCTATAATGTGTTAACTAACTCTTTGTTCATACTTTATAAATTATGGATTCACCAATTACAAATGAGCTATTATGGTAATTATAAACCATAAACACATTTACAGGTTATGATTCTAACATTTAGTAAAGGTTAGTGAACACCTTATTACATAGCAAATTATGATTAATTAAGGTAGTCACAAAGGACTTATAAGCTGCTTGTTCATGGTTTTGTGAGCTGATCTAAAGTGAGGACTTTTTATGGTTTACAATTACCATAATAGCTCATTTGTAATTGGTGAATCCATTATTTATAAAGTATCTACAAAGAGTTAGTTAACACATTATAGAGAGTCATATTCATAAATAATAAAACATTTATAACTGTGTTTGTACATGATATATAAATGAGTATTAATGTATGAACAATGCTTTACAGATGATGAGTTAAGTATCAATTAATGCTTAATTAATGCTTAAAAGTGTGTAGTTAATACAAAGTGTTACCACCTCTGTCATAGAATTGATTCTGACTGCAACTCTCCATCGAACACAAAGAAACCCAGTCAACTTTCTAAGAGTAAGCTTTGATGAAATGCTTCCTGCAGGCTGTGTATCATTTTCTTCCCCTCATGCTTCACTTTGATTCTCCACAAACACAGCTGCATTGCTGATTAAATTGTATAAAAGTATTTTGACAACCTTATTTATTGGTTTGTGTTTCTCTCAGGGACCAAAGTCATCATTCATCACACCAGAGAAGAGGGCCAAGCTCAGGTCCAACCCAGTGAAAGTTCACTTTGCAGAGGAAGTGGAAGTCAATGGACACTCTCAGGTGAGTTATAGAGAACACGTATGGAGTTATTCTGCACCTTTAATGCTTGTAATGTACAAGTTAGCCCTAAATTGCATTCCTCCTTTTCATTGGTGGCTCATCCTAAATATTTGGCAGAGTTTTCTGAGTCAATGTTCATCACTTTCAGTAATAACTGTAAACCATTGTTAGTAACCAGGTATGGAAGCAATGTAAAGGTAACTGTATAGGCTGGAGGCACATGCTTACAGGATTACATTTAAAAAGTTAGTTCTATATTTATTTAGGATTGAATTTAGCTTTTATTAAGAAAGCCCAACCAAAACAATAAATCTGGTGTATGGGTGTGCTCTATTTCGAAAAATGTTCGGCGCATTACTTTGCCTTCAGGGAGCCACTTTGTTTAAGCACTATTTGCAGACAAACGCATGTTCTTCTTCTGACTGCTGTGCACTGATAAGCTGTATAGGTCTGTGATGCACGAGTCAACTTGACTTTTGCCCAGCACACTCATATATTGTGAATTTTTATACTTGCATCTCAGTCTGACATAATTTTGAGCAGCAATGCTGAATGTTATCAGGTTGACACAGTAATGATTTTCATTCTCAGACAACAGCTAACACAGTGAATTTATGATAAGGTGAATATATTCGCTAGACCAGGGGTTGTGACATTAGGTAACAAAAAGAACCAAAATGCACATCCGTTCAGCATTTCTTGTTATCCGACTTAACTTTTATAAATTGAAGCAAGTAAGTAACACAGCTGCACTCAGTACGGCAGGTAACTCTGGATGGTGAGTGATTGAGACTGCAGCCGTATGTGAGACGCTGGTATCCTCTAATTCAGAGAGACCCTGAGGCCTCATATTACCAAGTCTCACTCGTGAAAGTAGTAGCTCTGTGAATTTGTGAGCTCACAGTTTACACGCCTAAACCACCAGGTAACTTGGGGTCCCTGCTGCTTTGTAGTGGGCACAGAAGTGTCTCCCCTCTCTCCTTCAATCCATAGAGTCTCTTCTTCATCTGTACACTCCAGTTCATACAGGTATCTTCTTGGTTCCACAATAAATAGCAAGTCAGAGTGACTCATTTTTTAGTTTGGTTGTATTCGTTGGTTTGCAACTTTTTGTGGTTGTACTCCATAAGATGAAACGTCTGCAAGTACAATGTCAATTCAATAAAGAAGCAGTATTTCATTTTCTTTGGGTGCATATAAGGTTGTCAGAATTCCTGTGCATGCTGTAGAATGATGCGTTCTAATTGCTCAGTATGATTCCATGCAGTATGCAGTTTTCCTCTCATAAGCTTGGCTCTGGTTGGTTCCCATCCTGCCAGCGGATGTGAAATTAGCTGCATGAGGAAACCACAGAGGCTGAAGTGTCCATTACTGATCACAGAGAAAACAAGGATCGATGTCTCCCTCATCTTCTAGTCTTAATGTCTGTGATTACAGGTCAATAAGCATAAGATCAAGGAGGGAGATAGAGATGGAGGTAGATAGGGGAGAGATTGAGTGGGGGTGGAGTGGGGGCTCTTTTAGGCATTGTTAAACGGGAGAAAAACAAAAGTAATGGAGCTCTTCCTATGAACTTCAGAGCATATTGACATCAGTTCTGTATTAGATCTTTGTCAATACAGAACAACCCTCTCTAAAATGATGAAAAAATAGGTGGGGTAATGTTAGAGAAGATGACTCAACACGGTGAAGCAGATGTGCAGACAGAAATAGACCATGAAATATGATGGGCCGAGCTTTAAATGAGACGAGACTGAGCTCTCTCTTTTTCCTTGTCTAAGTTTGTTGTAAAATGTGCAGCTGTTTAGATTTCTATTAATTTAAGATTACAGAAATACTTTGTTTCCAGGTAATGTTTATTAGATGTTTTAAGATAATTCCTAAAATTACAACGTCCTTTAAATGTGCATTTCAAGCAGCCTGTTTCAAATGGTGCATAAGAAAAACTGCAAAAAAACTTCATGTTTTTCAGATTCTGTTTTAATTTATTCGCCAACACTTCCATCTCGTCGAAAGTGCAATGGAAACAGACTTGATAAATAAATCATGGCATACATTAGGCATGTGACTAGACACTGAAGCAATGAAAAATTACTGCAGACAGAAACATCAAATCCGTATGGAGAGAGGAGCAGACTGTGACATTCCTCTCATTAATACGAGACAAACAGAAAGGTTTTTAGATGTTTAAAATCTCTCTCTAATATCATAATCTCTCTTCTTCTGCAATGACTCAGTGACACCAGACTGAATAATTAATGCCACCAAACAGAATCAGAGCCAAACTCTAGCAAACAGAACCAGAACCAAACTCAACCAAACAGAGCCAGAACCAACTCAAACAAACAGATCTAGAACCAACTCAAGCAAACAGAACCAGAACCAAACTCAAGCTAACAGAACCAGAACCAATCTCAAGCAAACAGAACCAGAACTTAACTCAAGCTAACAGAAGCAGAACCAAGTCAAGCAAACAGAATCAGAACCAACTCAAACAAACAGATCTAGAACCAACTCAAGCAAACAGAGCCAGAACCAAACTCAAGCTAACAGAACCAGAACCAAACTCAACCAAACAGAACCAGAACCAGCTCAAACAAACAGATCTAGAACCAACTCAAGCAAACAGAACCTGAACCAACTTAAGCTAACAGAAACAGAACCAAACTCAAGCAAACAGATCAAGAACCAACTTATGCAAACAGAAACAGCACCAAACTCAAATAAACAGAACCAGAACAGAACTCAAGCAAACAGAACCAGAACTTAACTCAAGCTAACAGAACCAGAACCAAGTCAAGCAAACAGAACCAGAACCAAACTCAAGCAAACAGAAACAGAACCAGAACCAAACTCAAGCTAACAGAACCAGAACCAAGTCAAGCTAACAGAACCAGAACCAAGTCAAGCTAACAGAACCAGAACAGAACTCAAGCAAACAGAACCAGAACAAAACTCAAGCAAACTGAACCAGAACCAACTAATGCAAACAGAACCAGAACCAGAACTCAAGCAAACAGAACTATAACCAACTCAAGCAAACAGAACCAGAACCAAACTCAAGTAAACAGAACCAGAACTTAACTCAAGCTAACAGAACCAAAACCAAGTCAAGCAAACAGAACCAGAACCAAACTCAAGCAAACAGAACCAGAACAAAGTCAAGCAAACAGATCCAGAACCAACTCAAACAAACAGAACCAGAATTAAACTCAACCAAAAAGAACCAGAACCAAGTCAAGCAAACAGATCCAGAACCAAGTCAAGCAAACAGAACCAGAACCAACTCAAGCAAATAGAGCTAGAACCAAAATCAAGCAAACAGAACCAGAACCAGAACCAAACTTAAGCAAACAGAACCAACATAAGCAAATAGAATTAGAACCAAACTCAAGCAAACAGAACCAGAACTTAACTCAAGCTAACAGAACCAGAACCAAGTCAAGCTAACAGAACCAGAACCAAGTCCAGCAAATAGAGCTAGAACCAACTCAAGCAAACAGAGCCAGAACCAAACTCAAGCTAACAGAACCAGAACCAGCTCAAACAAACAGATCTAGAACCAACTCAAGCAAACAGAACCTGAAACAACTTAAGCTAACAGAAACAGAACCAAACTCAAGCAAACAGATCCAGAACCAACTTATGCAAACAGAAACAGAACCAAACTCAAATAAACAGAACGAGAACAGAACTCAAGCAAACAGAACCAGAACTTAACTCAAGCTAACAGAACCAGAACCAAGTCAAGCAAACAGAACTAGAACCAAACTCAAGCAAACAGAAACAGAACCAGAACCAAACTCAAGCTAACAGAACCAGAACAAAGTCAAGCTAACAGAACCAGAACAGAACTCAAGCAAACAGAACCAGAACCAAACTCATGCAAACAGAACCAGAACCAAACTCAAGCAAACAGAACCAGAACCAAACTCAAGCAAACAGAACCAGAACCAAACTCAAGCAAACAGAACCAGAACAAAGTCAAGCAAACAGATCCAGAACCAATTCAAGCAAACAGAACCAGAATTAAACTCAACCAAAAAGAACCAGAACCAAGTCAAGCAAACAGAACCAGAACCAAGTCAAGCAAACAGAACCAGAACCAACTCAAGTAAATAGAGCTAGAACCAAAATCAAGCAAACAGAACCAGAACTAGAACCAAACTTAAGCAAACAGAACCAACGTAAGCAAATAGAATTAGAACCAAACTCAAGCAAACAGAACCAGAACCAACTCAAGCAAACAGAACCAGAACCAAGTCAAGCTAACAGAACCAGAACCAAGTCAAGCAAATAGAGCTAGAACCAAAATCAAGCAAACCGAAACAGAACCAGAACCAATATTAAGCAAACAGAACCAACATAAGCAAAAACAAACAGAACCAGAACCAGAGCACTAGGCACAAGCAGCGGAAGGAAAAACTTCTTATTCACTAAAAGCATCGGCTCTGAGTGCCGCAGCTCTTGATCATGACACAGCACTTAGGATAAGGGTTAGGGTTATGATTAGGGTTAAGGTTAGGGTTAGGATTAGGGTTAGGGTTAGGGTTAGGGTAATGATTGGGGTAAGGATTTGGGTTATGATTGGGATTAGGATTAGGGTTATGATTGGGGTTAGGATTAGGGTTAGGGTTATGATTGGGGTAAGGATTAGGGTTATGATTGGGGTTAGGATTAGGGTTAGGGTTATGATTGGGGTAAGGATTAGGGTTATGATTGGGGTTAGGATTAGGGTTAGGGTTATGATTGGGTTAAGGATTAGGGTTATGATTGGGGTTAGGATTAGGGTTAGGATTAGGGTTATGATTGGGGTTAGGATTAGGGTTAGGGTTGTGATTGGGGTAAGGATTAGGCTTAGCAACACCTACATTCTCGCACTTTACAATTTAGGTCAAAAGATAGTGAGAGCATGCGCGTGTGCGTGCGTGTGTGTGTGTGTGTGTGTGTGTGTGTGTGTGTGTGTGTGTGTGTGTGTGTGTGTGTGTGTGTGTGTGTGTGTGTGTGTGTGTGTGATTGGGGTGAAATATGTCACACAGTTGCAAAGAAACAATTAGTATTTGACACTTCTGGCTCCTTTTAGCCTCCACTTTGACTGCCGGGTCAAATTGACCCATGAACAGTATCTATGCAATATGAACATGCAGGGGGGGTTGCAAATATGTGAAAGGAACCATTTTTATTTTATATGTTGATAACGCTAATCAAGGGAAGTAGTAGAAGTTTCATACCGAAAAAACACTTAACAATGTTTTTTATATATATTTTTTTACTTTGAAATGGGTCAACCCGACCCTGAACATAACAGGAGGGTTAAAATTTAATTTAAAAAATCAGTCTCTTAAAAATTACTTTGACCTAAAATGTACTATTCAACTGTTTGTATGTAGCTGTATGTAGGTTTTCTATATCTTGGTACTGAGTACATTATCATATGTTTTTGTTTCATTGACTATATATTAATATGGACAGCATATTTTCATCTCCCCCCTCTGTAAAAAGTTTTGGAGCGTTCTCAACAGACAAACACTCTGCTTTCAATCATTGTCTGTGTGTGTTATCTAACTGTCATGCTGATTTAATCCACTTGAAGCAGCAGCTTTACGATGCTTACACTTCATCCGACATGCTCCCTGACCCCTGACCTCTTGTTTGATTCACAGGGCAACTCACTGCTCTTCCTGCCTAATGTTCTGAAAGTATATCTGGAGAACGGGCAGACCAAGGCCTTCAAATTTGAACCTAACACCACAGTCAAGGTATTATGCAATAACACAGTCATGTTGTTATTTATTCCTATTTGTAACCACCTCTATGCCTTCTATGTCCCAAATACTAAACAACCATAGAGGAGTTTTATTTTGTACGTTTATGGTGTTGTTTGTGATGTTCCCATGTTATGGTGTTTTTCTGTGGTCCTTTATCTGAACACTCACATGTTGGTTTGTTTGTCAAAAATTAAAACTGAAGCAGAAGTCTGTTGCTGCATTCACTTCACTTCAGCAGCTATGTACCTTGATGTTGTAAAATAATATCTCTAAATGTCTTTGTGCATCAGGACATAGTGATGACACTGAGGGAAAAGCTTTCTCTGAGTCGTATTGAATACTTCTCCCTGGTGCTGGAGCAGCAACACAGCATCACCAAACTGCTGCTGCTCCATGATGAGGAGAGGATACAGCAGGTACACACACACAAACACACACATATTAATGACAAGTATTTTATATAACTCAAGAAATGTGTAGATCTATCCCTCTTTAATTCATGCAGCAGGACAGTTTTTAAAGCCAAACATATGTGTGTATGTTTTCAGGTGGTCCTGAAAAAAGAGGCCCATGACTACAGATGTCTGTTCCGTGTGTGTTTCCTGCCCAAATTCTTGAAGACGCTGCTTCAGGAGGATCCAACAGCCTTTGAGTACCTCTACCTGCAGGTGTTGATGAACGCTGACAAACAGATACACTCAACGCTGCAACATTTAACTCTTTAAGCTTTCAAAAAACTTTGAAATAGTTGGCCTTCACGTGTTTCTTCATGATATCCTTGAGATATAGTCCCTTTTCTATGCATTACTGTTAGGGGCAGAACAACTATTTAATGATGCAAATTGATATAGCTGAAAACTCACCAGTGACCACAGCTGGGTAATTGATTTTTTAATTGTTATTTCCAGTCTAGATTTTGGCCTCAAACATTTAGGTAAACTTAACAATAGAGATGAATCAATCATTAGTCCACACTCTGTTTGTAATGATGCTCTTAATTAGGTTACTACTATCAAAATGTAACTGGGTTACTAGCTGGGTTACTTCATCATAAAGGTAACAAGTTACTTTGGAAAGTATCTGAAGCATTCCCCCTTTTTGCTTCTAAACTCATAAGGTACACATCATAAACACAACATAATTACATCTGGCAGTGTGAGAGTTCACATGGGAAACGTTTTATCAGCAACATACCTTTCGGTCACTCTGTTTAGTCCGTACAGACGGCATACAGATTATGGACTCCTACATGGTCTGTTGAGCTAACATGAGCTGCACCTGGGTCACTAGTGTTTGCAGCGCAATGCTCTCTGTCAGCTATAAGTAGAGGTGTTTGGTTAGCTGCTTCCTTTCTAGTCTTGGTGGTGGACAAGCTTTCCTTCCTATGGACCATAACTCACCAGAATATTCTTGACCTTTACCTTAAAGAGGGCAAAATAATGCTGTTATTTCCCAGACAAGCTCACAACAATCATTGTGTTTATTGCATTTCTCCCAGGATGCTATTGTGCTGAGCAAGGCGGGACCCTGCCGCAAAGCCAGACATTGAATCTTATGAAGTTGTTAGCTATTTGATGTAAAGTTATAAGTAACAAGTCCTTATATTGCAAATTTAACTGTGTTTTTTTAATTTGAAGAGTAACAAGATACACAAGAAGTTACCACATATAGTAGTGAAGTTAGAGTAATGTGTTACTTTGTAAGACATTACTCTCAATGCTGCTTATTTCCAACCCTCTAAACTTGGGTCATTTTGCCTCTCCTTTCACATGGATTAAGGCAGTTAATCAACTTTTTCCAGATGGAAATGGAAAATCTGACAAGCAGACCATGAGAATGGCAGGTAGCCAAAGTTACCGTCTTCTTGTGGTTCACGTTGTCCTTTTTCTGCGTGTGTGTGAGGGAGCTATTTCATAGCAGATTGTAAAATTCATCAAGGAGGACGAAAAAAAGATTCCATTCTCTCTGCAGGCCTCCGGTAATTTCATTGTCACGCTTAAGTCCACTAATATGATTTCTGGTGTGCCGTCTGCCTGAATTCATTTGAATGCAGCATCTCTCTCAGCAAAGCTGTGGCATTGTCAGTAAAGTTTATGCATGATAAATATGTTTCCCCTATCAAGCAGCTTTACCAGCAGCATCAAAAGGAGAGGTGACTGCGAATCTGAAATGAATTAAGAACAGTTTTGTACCACCTCTAAAAACAGATATTACCGCTGCAGTTGATGTTTGTTTGAGATGTAAATCAGCAGATTGAGAGGTCAGTTTGTTTCAAACATCAAAAGCCATGGCAGTTTCCTCTCACACTGAAGTTGTTTTATTTAAACGAAGAATGAAGATTTTGTCACAACGAACCTAGAACAATAAAAATAACATGTTGGATGAGTGAACAAAGCCCTGATATTTGATGAAATTTAAGCTCTCCATCATAAAGCAAAGAAATAAACTTCCTATTCCAAGTTATTTGAACAATTTTGGACACCTTTGTTCAGCTTAATATCAAAATGAACAAGAGAACATGAGTAATCCAGAAATGTGTGAACATTGGGAGTCTCTCTACAATTATATATATTTTATGAGGTGTTGTCTTTTAACCTGTACTGATTCACTGATAACTGTGTCTGTCAGGGTGTGAATGATGTGCTGCAGGAGCGCTTTGCAATAGAGATGAGGTGTAACACCGCCCTGCGACTCGCTGCGCTTCACATCCAGGAGAGACTGGCAAGCTGTGGACACTCACCAAAGACCAACTTAAAGATTATCACGTGAGACACAAACACATTTTTTCAACGCAGGGTTTGACTGCAGGGAAAAGTGGGTTTCCTTGCTGGTCTTACCTTTTAAGAGGGTCAATGATGAATTTTATTGGCATGTGTTTTTAAGCTGCAGCTCCCCTTCACATAGTTTAGTAACTTGAGTGTAAAGCTGTAGCACTCAGTCCTTTAGGATAGCATCAAAGATCCATTTTAAAATTAAGATTCAGTTTGATGACTCAGGGGAAAACACAGTGCATTCACACATCCAAAGTGCAGTTTCAGCTCTATAGTAGTCCTGCTCACAACAGTGACTCTTGTTTTTTCTCCAGTAAGACATGGGGCATCGAGAACTTTGTGTCATCTACCTTGCTGAGGAATATGCGAGAGAAAGATCTAAGGAAGGCCATCAGCTACCACATGAAGAAGAGCCAGTCACTGCACGATCCCAAGCAAAAGGGCCTGTCTGTCAATCAGGCACGCATGAACTATTTGGAGGAGCTGAGTGATCTCAAGTCATTTGGAGGGAAATCCTTCAGTGCCACAATGATGGTAGTGTCTTATTTTTTACGTTCATTCATTTTATATTCAGACTTGGTTGGTTGCCTCTCACTCTCATTACTTCTCTCTTTTTTGTCTCTACCTGATTCATGACCCCTCCCCTGCCCCACTCTTCAGCTCCAGGACAGGGAGTCGATGGTGACCCTGTTGGTTGGAGCACGCTACGGAGTGAGCCAGGTAGTGAACCACAAACTGAGCATCCTGTCCAACCTCACAGAGTTTACAAGTATCACACGGATCGAGCTGCTGCCCGAGTCCGACAAGGTCAGCCTGGTCAAGATCTACCTGCAGGACATCAAGGTGAGCAGTGAGCACACAGCACAAACCAAACAAACAGAGACAAGACAAAATACTGTAAACCTGATTACATCATAGCTTCACTTTGAAGTAACTAAATCAGCACTTCAAAGAGAGGCTATATTGGGTTGTGTTGCAGCTAGCATTCATTTTTCAGCCCTTGTTATTGCAAACTGTCTGTATATAGCATGCTGAGGGTTTGAGACATTAATTTGAATTACTTTTTATACGATAGTGAGGATACAATCAATCAACCAATCTTTGTTTCTATAGAGCCAAATCACAACAAATGTTGTCCCAAGACACTTTACAAACAGAGCAGGTTTAGACCGTATTCTATTGTATTATTAACAAGGACCCCTTATCAAGACAGGATAAGATCCAGTCCTATCCCACAGGCAAGACTGTCATGAGCAGCACACTTTGCATAGTTACAATACAGAGCTGAAAGCATATTGGTTGCACAGTGATGTGCTTTTAATACTTTTACATCCCTTGTTCTGGGTAAAACCAGATTGCACTTTCGGATAAATAAATTTGTCTGAATCTGAATCTGAGTCTCTGTCAGACCTTAAGAGAGAAAGAAATACGTATCCACCACATCACTCCTGTCCTCCAACAGCTCCACTGGCTCTCTGTTCAGTTCCGTATTCAATTCAAAGTCCTTCTGTTGACATTCAAGACCATCCACAACCTCGCCCCCCCATATCTGTCCGACCTCCTCCTTGTTCCCACTCCCTCCCGCTCCCTCAGATCCTCTTCCTCCATACACCTGTCCATCCCCTCTGCCCGTCTCACCACTATGGGGAGCCGAGCATTCAGCCGCTCTGCTCCCCGTCTCTGGAACTCATTGCCACCTCAACTCAGAAACACAGATTCTTTCCCCCATTTCAAATCACAACTCAAAACATATCTGTTCAAAACCGCTTACTCCGTCTGACTCCAATTGCACTGTCATTTTGTTATTGTTTCTATTTTTTCTTACCCCTTGTTAGTTTATATTGTTTTCATTTTTGACTCTGATTTTGTTTCCTTTAATGTAAATTCGTGTATGTATATATTTATATCTGTGCGGTGTCCTTGAGTGTCGGGAAAGGCGCCTTTAAATAAAATTTATTATTATTATTATTAAATATGTACACACATCCTTTGGTTTAAAATTGCAGTCCCATGTAGAGAGTCTGTAGTCCTCAAAGCGGGTGGCTCATTCCAATCCAGCCTGTGGTCCTTTGTCCCATGACAACCTCCACTCTATTGTACCAGATACTTACTTTTTCTACCATCCGTGTTTTAAAAGTCGCCTATAAATAAAATGCATTATTATTTGTTACTACTATCCAGTGTCCTATCCTTTCAATACAGGCATACAATTTGAGGACCAGATTTTAAAAAAGTATAATGACTTACTCAGTGCCCCTACCTCCCTCATAGTATTTGTTTGAACTTAAGTTTTTTAATGAATACAAATTTAAGATAAGGTTTCACTTTTAATGAATAAGAATAAAACAGAAAAAAATACTTTGCCATCATTACACTCAAAATAATTGACAAAGTAAAAAAAATTAAAGTATCTTATATGACAAAACTTTTTCTTGTGAGGTTTTTAGCTGTCAGTGATGGTAGAATAAGTGCTGATGGCATCATACTATTATCATCTTGACATGACCTACCATTGAAGCAGTATTTTAAGTATTTATATTATAAGTATATAAGTATTTTAGGTGATTTACTTATGTGTGTTTACTAACCAGGTGCAATTTTCGCTGTGCAATAACTTAACTATGCACGATTGGCCTAGCGCTTAGACAGTTGGCCTAGCGGTCTAAGCACACACCCCATATACAGAGGCCATAGCCCTCGTCGCAGAGGTCTCAGGTTCGATTCCAGCCTCGACCATTTACTGCATGTCTCCCCGACTCTCTACTCCCCATATTTTCTGTCCCTCTTCAGCTGTCTTGTCCATTTAAGGCGAAAATGCCCATAAATAATAATTAACTATGCACAAGTCGGAAGTGTCCATAGTGTATAGTGTACATATTTTATTTTATATTATTATTTTATATTATTATTATTTTTACCTTTAATTATCTTTTTTAACTTTGTAACAACATTGTTGTGTTCCCCTGTCTGTGCTTTAAACTGCTTTAACAAAATAATTTCCACCAATATACAATAAAGTATATCTTATCTTATCCAAAAACATTCTTTTAAAGAAGTACAACAACTTTATCATTATCATGGCGTGATGCAGGAAGAGAACTGTGTGCTAAGTGTTTTCCACTGCTGAAATTCCACTCTCTTTTTTTGTGTTCTGTCTCTTACATTTTTCTCTCCTCTCTCATGCAAAGCCCATCACTTTGCTATTGGAGTCAGTGGCAGCCAAAGATATGTCCTGCCTAATAGCTGGCTACTGTCGAGTGTTCGTTGACCCCAACCTCAACATCTTCCCCTGGATCGGTGATTTAAGGAAGCACAAAGTGTCTGCCGAGGAAGGTCAATAAAAATACACATGCAGTACACATAAGCACAATGTACTCATTTAAATAATAAGTACATAACAGCATGGTCTTGGCAAGAACTGTTTTCATTTTGTTGTATCTTCTTAGGTTATGTATCCCGATGTGGCAGTGATTCAGACACCTCCTCAGACTTGGACATGGACCCACTCCTCGCTCATGTTTCTCAGGATGACAAACCCTGCCCTCGTCTGAGATCCTCATCAGATCCAGACGGAAGAAAAAGGAAAGACAAAGACAAAAGGAAAAGCAAAGATGGCAGTGAAAAAGGAGGTAAACCTCTGGGGGATAAAAAGGAAAAGGGAGAAAAGGATGCTGACACAGAGAAGGAAATTTTCCAGCTGGATATGAACAGAGTGGAAGGGAAGAAAGATACAGAGCACGAAGGGGTGACAGAGGGAGGACGGGATACAAGGCAAGTACAGATTGAGATGATTAATGATTTGGGGCAACAGCAGAAAAAAATGGGACAAGATGGTAAAACGGGAGGTGAAGGGGAGGTGAGAGCAGCACAGGAGCAGCCTCCTGTATCAGAAGCGTCTGATTCTTGTCACTCTGACTCTCGTGTCCTCACCAGCCCCTCCAGCGACTCCCTTGATGCTTTGGAGGAAGATGACTTACTTTCCTGTTCTTCTGCTATCCATCCAAGTATTCATGGCCATCTCCACCCTCACCTTCAGTTACATCACTACTCTCATGGGAACGCTCATTCCTATCTTCTTGCACCTCCACCAGCTCACTCTCATCCTCTCATCCACCTCACACCTCCCGACAGAGGAGGAGGATGCAGGAGGTCAGGAGACGGAGCTGATCCCCAACTACTCGTGACTGTCTCCCCCCTCCCTAGCCTTCAACATATCCAAAAATGTTCAGATAACGTGTGCTCCAGTGACAGCTCCCTGTGTTTCGCTGAGCTCTCCCGCCTTGTGGACTTCTTGCCAAGTCCTCCAGAGGCCAGCGAGGAAGAAGATGAAGAGGAGGAGCTGAGGAGGAGGAGGATAAAGGTGTTGAAAGAACTGAATGAATCTGTAAGAAGAGAAGGTGAAGGTGGAAGTGTGAGTGGAGAGGGTTGTTTCAAAGAACATCCACTAACCATGTCCCCATCCTCCAACATGGAGTTTGTGTTTAACTTTGATCAGAGCGATGCCCGCTGCTACTACAAACTCTGCTCCAACATCACCCCCGACAGTGCTCGCAGTCTCCCCCGCCCCCTGAGTCAGAATGAGGGAGAAGATGGTGAGGTAAAAGCAGAAGATCCAGCTAAAGCGGTTGACTTGGAGTCTGTCCCCATTCTTCATCCTCCTCCTGGCTTTGGGGACAGCAGCTCTGATGAGGAGTTCTTTGATGCCAGAGATCGCTTCACTTCTCCTGAAGACCCCTCCTCAGGGGCCTTACCTCGAGGTAATTTCTTTTTTAATACATGCTTGTACTGTCATTTCTATGGTACACAATGTGAATCCTGCATTTACTGCCATCTAGTGTTGAAAGTGTGTAAGTGATACACCATTGCTTCAGAGAGCATGGTATGGTTATTTGCCAGGGAAGCAGTCGAGAAACCCCTGACCACACCTACTGTAACCGAGTGGCTGGATGTTATCACAGACTTTGAAAATTCACACTTAATAACCAGAAGAGCTCAGTGCTTCATGATCTAATGACAGGTAAGATAAAGCATCAACTAACAGTCCACAGGTTTATTAACCCAGGGGTGGAAAGTAACTAAAGGCATAAACTCTGATACTGTGTTTATGTTCAATTCTTAGGTACATTAACGTGACTTGAACACATGAAGAAGTAGTTCTGCATGTGTTGCTTGACTTTTTACCAGTAATCTGTCAGGTGAAATACATTGTAAGTACAGGATATTACAATTCCCTTCCCTTTTGGCCATATAATCCTTTATAAAACAACAGTATCTTTAATGTGGCCTTATTTGTGATGTATTTTAGTTGTTAATAGTTCTGCTATGAGAAGAGATTTACCCTCTAGACTCCCCTTATGATAACATTACGACCTAAAATAAATTATATATATATATACTAAATATAAGAATAACTTCTTAAAAGTCTTGGCAGATAAATGTTTTTTAAATCCTTCCTTCTAGCTTTAATCCGGAATCGCTTTTTTTCATTGTAAGACCTTGATGAGACCACTGGCTGATCTAATGACAGGATGATTAAAGAGGTGCCACAAACCATTCAGATTGTTCAAACGTTTTTACAGAAAATGTAAGCAAGAACAGTGCAATCTGGCCATCTGTCCTGGATACACCCAGGAAACGATGCTCAATGCTTAAGTTAGCCGACTTGGCTTTGACAACGAGCTAACGATAATGTAATCAGAATACATTTCACAGTGCAGGACCCAAAATGCAGATTCTGTAATAAAATAGATTTAATAATAACTAAAACTGAGATGAAGCAAAACTTACTTCAAACAAAAACCACTGGTAATAAGAACACAAGGTAAGACTTGTCAAGGGAGTAAACACAGAGACTAAATACCCACACTGGGTAACAAGTAACGAGGCACAGGTGAAAACAATCACAAAAAAGGGGAAAACACAGGAAGAGCAAATAGACTTAAAACACACGGGAAGAATATGCTACAAAGTAAAACACTGAAAACCATCTCAACAACAAGACCACAGGAAATCATACAGTGAGTAAACAGACAGGATACTAAACACACAAGAACACAAAAAGGTAACAAATAAAACATAGTACATGAATAACTAAAACACAACACTGGGAAGACACAAGGATAACTCTATAAAATAAAAACAGAAATCAAAGACAGAATACAACAAAGAAAATACAAAACAAAAGCAACTCATGACACTAAAGTGACTCAAACACTAGGTTTAAGATGTTTAGTAAGTTACAATTCTGAGTGAGAGTGGATTGGTTGCAGGTATTATTTAAGTTAATTAGACACTTGCAGTGATCAAACCACATCAGAAACGATGAATGTGTAACTCATTAATAGTGTCCACAGCACATTAATTTCTTTAACAATTTCAATCTCCAGACAAGCTGACAGAATAAATCAGAATCTGATGTTAATGGATTAAATGTTTTTTCTCCTTACATACAAAAGGTCTGATATATTCAGTCAAGGTTCAGGCAGTGATTCGTTTGGATTGAAACAGCAGCCCTCCTTATAATATATGATATCAATAACAAGGACTAAGACTCAGACTCAGTTAATCCAGACTAGACTTGGACCTGACTTTAATTCTTCTTTGAACTTGAACACTAAGGACTTGAGCCTTGACACGTCAGTATTGAGTTAGTTAGACAAAGATTGCTTCAACCACCACTGACCAAACAATCACACAATAACACACACACAAAAATTAAAACTTATCCTGAAGTACCTCCGGTTTTCTTGGTACAGATCTGAAACTTGAAATAAGAAATTGAATGAATTATATTCTGATGTATTGAATAAAGTTTTGTCTAGCAGCATTGTTTTTACCTTTTTCCATTTGCAAACTGTCAGCATAGATATCAGTCAATTGACTAGGATAGGTGTCAAACACAAGTTTGCCTGATCTGTTTTTACTATCTTGCAGATATTTGCGCAGAGATGAGACTGGACTTCCTCAGTACACTCAGCCTCAGTGACATCGGGGTCTGTGTAACTGAAGCAGACAAAGATGGAAAAGCAGAGGAAGAGGGAGAAGGACAAGAAGAGGAAGGAGGAGGCAGAGAAACATTGTTCCAGCTCAGAAAACGATCACGTAAACGCCGCTCATTTATGGAAACTGATCACACCTCAATGGTGTCATATCCAGAGCACGATTTAGAACCAAAGCAGGACCAGATTTCTAGCAGGCTTTACAAAAACCGTTCCGCAGAAGTTGAAGATTCACAGATTCTGAGTTCAGATCCTGAACCTGCTGAACAAACCCAGAATCCCAATCTCACTGTTTCCTTTCTGACTCACTCTGAGGGGGAACCAGCTCAACTTGAGTCAAAACCCATCCTGGCCACACAACAATTGCATGGACCAAGCATGCCTTCTGGGTTTGAGTCTCATGACAGGACAAGAGAAGCACAGGGCCCCTCCAGAACCAGGAAGCAAGACATGGAGATGGAACCAGATGCGATGGAATCTAAATCGGTTACAGATCTGGTTAAGACGGCGTCTCCCACAATCAGCGTTGTTCGCTGCCGGGTGGATCCAGATGGCAAAGAGAGTGCTGATCGAATGGGTGATGGGAAGGAGGAGGGAGAGGGGCAGGGGGAGAAGGGTAAGGGGAAAGTAGAGGGAGAGAAGGAGGGAAAATCCAGTGCTTCAGGTAATGGTCCATTCACTCACCATATGTTTTTACCAGAAATCCACAAAGAGGAACACAAGAAGAAGGAAGATAAGAAAGACGGGCTGAGTGAGAGCTCATCTAGTTCCTCTAGTTTAAAGAGAGCACTCATAGATAGTATCAAACCACCAGAGGCCAACAGTCTGCCTAAATGTGTCATAGGTGTGAATAAAAAGGGTAGCAATGGCCTTTTGGGAGGCCATCTGATAGCCCCAGAACAGAATTCACATTCAGAGGAGCACATGCTTAAAAGCGTACGTGAGAAGTCAAACCGTCCATCATACTCTCCACCACCGCCTCCACCCTCATCCCCTCTACCTCCAATGCCACTTCGACAAAATTCCACAAGTGACTGTTTGGTGAAAGAAGAAGGGGGTCGGGAAATCAGGGGAAACTCAGCTAAAACATCTCAAAGTAGTCCTGAGGAGATGTCTCTTAGCAAACAGAATCACACTAATCAAGCACAATTACATTTAGAAGTCACCAACAGTGTCATAGAGGATGAGGCTGCCAGTGGGGTAAGTCCTACTGTGACTTTCAGCGATGAGGTTACTGATAGCACCAATTCAGACAATGTTTTTGATGATGATGAGTTGAGTATTTCCTTAAATTCTAGTTCAAGTGAGCAAAAAGACAACTGGGCCACAGCTAAAAAGCTAAGCATGAGTGCCGCTTCAACTACACCAGGCAAAGGGGAGTCTAAAATGAGCGTTAAGACTCCCACCACCGAAGCTCATGTAAGACTGAATTCAGTAAATTCCGATTATACTCGAGCTATTAACTCTATTACTGCAAAGCTTGGGGCTGCAACCAGTGCCACATCTCCTACGTTTAATTCAGGTACTAGATTGAAAAGTGACATTTCACAGGAAGTTGCTGCATGCTCAGATGAAAACGCAGACAAACTTCAAGGTAACTCCACTTTGCCAAGAACTAAGGTCAAAGGAAGTTCAACCAGTCCTAGCTTAGCCCAAGCGTACACAGCCACAGTTCAGGATCTATCCAAAAGGCCTGCTTCTCCATCTCATTTCATCTTCCAGCCATGCTCACAAAGCATTATGGGTCGCTTATCTGCCTCCACACTTCGAGGAAAGATTCAACAGTTACCCCTTTATTTATCACGCTCCCAGGAAACCCTCAATCAAGCTGGGGTTGGCAGTACGCTTCAGAGTCCTGAGGACAGAAGTAGAGATGAGGTTGAGATCACTATCAAAGTTACAGACGTTGACAACATCACACAAACGGTAAACCTCTCAAAGTCAGAGGAATCCCTGGGCTCAGACGATTCAGATATAACTGTTACAGGATCAGAGGTGGACAGGGAGATTTTAACGGAAACAGCCTCAGTAAAGGATTCTCATTCTGGGTCAGAGGTGAAGGAACTAAGCTCTCCTTTGCCTGTCCAGACTGAGCCTAAAGCCCTGCACCGGGATCAGCTTCTGTTCACTGGACCTACCAAAAACACACCAGGACCAATTACAGAGCCTCCATCTTCCATACTGAACAGCCTCCAAAGAGACTCCTCTGGACTAAAGATGGACACTCCTGGCCCGGTAAAAGACGCTGCACCTTCCATCCTTCCTCCAATGGTTGTTACCACACAGAATCTAAATGGGCCAGGACTCCCTTTTCACAGTCAGCAACAGAAAGTGAGACGGACCAGTAGTGACAGGCCTTTGATGGGTCTTTGTAGGCCTACGGGGCAGAATTCTGAGTCACCAAACACACCTGCCTCAGGCTGCAGGGTGTTTACAATCTGTGAGGAGTCAGTGCAGAAGAACTCCCCAGTTGAGGTGGAGTACACCCCCCCCTTGAAGCCTGATTTTGGCTGTAGTTCTGTGCTAGCTTCTGGATGTGAGACAGTCTTGGAAGGGGTGCAGATGCCACTGGATGCCTGTGGTTGCCCTCCAGTCTATACAAACTGTTTCAGCAGTGGGGACGGTTTTGATGAGGAGCTGACTGTCTATGAGTTCTCCTGCCGTTCACAGAGCAGCAGTGTGACTCAAACATCAGGAGTAAGTCACCCTCTAATGACTTCACCTGTTCCGTCCTTTCTCTCCACCTCCTCCACCATCTCTCCCTCCTTCCCTCGCTCCATTCTTTTCTCCTCCTCCACCTCAGAGCTCAGCCCCCTCCTCTCGCCTCTGTCTGATGGCTCTGATCCTTTCCTGTCTCAGACGCACAAAGACACCATCAGTCGGCTTGGCCAGCAGCGCTACCCAGATCCCCCAGCAGGTTTCCAAATACTGCGAGTAGACGTCGACCAACTCCTCTCCATACTGGAAAGTACAGGTGCTGACCGCTCAGTGACAAGTCACGGAGGTCGCCATCCTAGGGACACCTGCCCCGCCCACTTCACAGAGAACAAGCGTGTGCTCCAGATAGAGGCGCGGCGGCTGATGACAGGCTGCCAGAAGGTGGTGGGGATTGGACAAAGCCCAGAGGAAATGCTACGCTCCCTGGCTAACAGTTTCCGGACCTTGGTGGAGCTGGCAGGTATTTGCCTCTGGTTCTCAGGCTGCGACAGGTGTGACCGGAGAAATGCAGAGGCAGTAGCAGGTCTGGTGGATGTTGCCCGCTCATTCAGAGATTTCTGTCTAGCCGCTGAGCGAGCCAGCAGCAAACGCAGCTGCCAAGACCTGAGCACTAAGCTGCTAGCCAAACAGTGCACCGCGCTCACAGCCTCTGTCTTCTGCCTCACTCAGCTGTTCCGCACCCTCACTGCTCTATGAGGGGACCACGTCTTCTAAAGTCTTCAAAGTGACATTTAAACAACCCGAGGAGTGGGACCTCAATACATGAGACAGCCAGTGAGCCCGCAGTTGCTGCACATGTGGGCAGAGTGTGCCGGTCATGTTCAGAGTGGGCAGTCGAGGTTACCTCAGAAACACACACTTGGGTCACTGAGCGCAATGAAAGCTCAGCTGATCATAAAACTCAACATCATAGAGCCAGTTAGAGATTGTTGAGGTGCATGTGGTTATTGACTATATGCTGTGCACGTACTGTAGCCCACAAACCAAACAGTCAGCCAACACCCAGACTGCAAAGTGGTGCAAACTGCATAAGCAGAACCTGCTTGCATTCCAGTATTGAGGAACGGCTGTACTTGAATGTATCTTATGTTATCTATTTATTGATTTGTTAATTTATCTGATATGTGAAACATTACAGTGAGCAAGAAAGGAATGTACAAGAAAGACGGAAGAAACAAATTTGGTAATGTTTATGGGCAAAGCTTTAGGCAGAGCAGTGGTGTGTGAGAGCGATGGGCCGTTTACACACTTACACAAGCACATAACCTCATACACACAGAGTGAATCAGTATTTGCTTCGATTCAGACACAGGCCTTTCAGGACTGACTGACCATGTGAATATAAGACACTCTGCAGTTCGCTGATGCTTTTATATCTTTACATTGTCCAGGCTGTCAGACGGGAGTTCTTTGAATGTTGCTGTTTACAAAACCAAAATCTGGAGTGAGGAATGATCTGAACAAGTCGTACAAATCAAGTCTGAAGCTGTGTTTGCCATTTTATAAATCTAGTAGCAGAATGCTGATCTTTGTGCATTATGTGACTTAATGAAACTGTTTGGATGAGCTACTGATCTTTGCACATTCAACATGTCGTCATTTTGCACAGAAATTTGGTATAATTAATGGAAATATCATACATTTGCTAGCTTTTCTCATTTGTTTGTTAACACTGTCTTTTTCCACCTCCAGTTGAAACACAGAAGCCTCCGGTGCATGGTGATGTGGCTGTCAACACTGACACTAAGTGCATTATTACTTCCCAGTGTGACTACAAGTAGTGAAAAATCAGAGACTGAAACATGGGCACACATAGTCAAAGCAGTGATGGTTTACAATTTGTAGCACTGCTGGCTATCTGTGTGTGCATTATCAGCTCTTGGCTGACACAGCAAGTGGGAGGGTCTCAGAGAACATCTGTGAACTGACCCAATCATCAGTTGACAGCCTATCATTGGAGTTCCTTAAACTCGACACACTCGTCACAAAATCAACACAAAATCTGTAAAGCTTATCGTGAATAAGCTGTCTGATGCAGCATTTCACTTGGAATGTTTATTTAAATGAGAAGACTTGATGCACATTGGAGCTGCATGTTCACTGGAGAGTTTAAAGCTATCAGAAATTATTTCACTAATGCTTTACTGGGAACACAATTTATGCAAACAGTGTTTCAATATATATTTATAATGGCATTGAAACACTTTGTTTTCCTGTCCTGTTTCGTTCCCTGTGGTTGCACACAAAATATGATTTCCTGTATTTTATTCCCAATTTTTAGCAAATAACTCTTTTCTTTTTGAACTCTATGAGAAAATCGTCCCAAAAACATGATGCAAAACTTTTTTAAATCATCATATGTGCTCACAAAGCATGCTAATAAGCCATAAAATGCATTGTTGTTTCATCAGGGATTTTATCTGTGAATGACTGAATGAAGATGTCTGCTCTTGCTTTGTAATGCTCAACTCCCACAATTAAAAAAAACATGTCAAGATTTACTGTTGTTGATTCTTTTACTGCCCTAACCACCTGTAACTTCTTCGCTCTGTCATGTAAACAGCTTGCACGAACATTTTTTAACAATGCCAAAAAGACTTTATTCTACAGATAGGAAAAGTGAAAGTGGTCTGGCATGGGATAGCAGCAGGACCGCTATCTGCTCATTTGTGCAAGGAGGAACAAGAGGAGCACTGCCAGAGCCCTACAAAATGACCTCCAGCAGGCCACTAATGTGCATGTTTCTGCTCAAACTGTAAGAAACAAACTCCATGAGGGTGGTATGAGGGCCAGACGTCCACAAGTGTGGCCTGTACTCAGCCCAACACTGCGCATGCCGATTGGCATTTGCCAAAGAACACCAGGATTCGCAGGTTTGCCATTGGCGCCCTATACTCTTCACGGAAGAGAACAGGTTCACACTGAGCACACGTGACAGACGTGACAGAGTCTGGAGACACCGTGGAGAACGTTCTACTTCCTGCAACATCCTCCAGCATGACCGGTTTGGCAGTGGGTCAGTGATGGTTTGGGGAGGCATATCCTTGGATGGCCGCACAGACCTCCATGTGTTAGCCAGAGGTACCCTGACTGCCATTAAGTACCGGGATGAGATCCTCAGACCCATTGTAAGACCATATGCTGGTGCAGTTGGTCCTGGGTTCCTTCTGATGCATGACAATGTCTGACCTCATGTGGCTGGAGTGTGTCAGCAGTTCCTCCATGATGAAGGCATGGATGTTATGGACTGGCCTGCCCGTTCCCCAGACCTGAATCCAATAGAGCACCTCTGGGGCATCATGTCTCGTTCCATCTACCAACACCACGTCGCACCACAGACTGTCCAGGAGTTAATTGATGCCCTGATCCAGGTCTGGGAGGAGATCCCTCAGAAGAACATCCGTCGTCTCATCAGGAGCATACCCAGACATTGTAGGGAGTGTATAAAGGCATGTGGAGGCCACACACACTACTGAGCCTCATTTTGAATTGTCTTGAGGAATTTCCACAGAAGTTGGAATCTGATTTTCCACTTTGATTTCGAGTATGATTCTGAATCCTGACCTCCATGGGATAATGATTTTAGTTTCCATTGATCATTTTTATGTTATTTGGTTCTCAACACATTCCACTTTGTAATGAATAAAGATTTTCAACTAGAATATTTCATTAATCGTGATCTAGGATGGGTTGTTTTAGTGTTCCCTTTATTTTTTGGAGCAGTGTAGTTTGAAATGGGGTCTGGAAGCAACAGTTATGTGGAGAAGAGGTACTCCCAAACAGAGAAAGAAGCACTTGCCATTGTTTGGAGCTGTGAGCACTTCCAGCTCTAAATCTATGGTCAGCCTTCCACCCTAGTGACTGATCATAAAGCACTGGACCCCCTGCCAGAATCGAGAGATGGGGACTGAGGCTTCAGGCCTACAATTACAAAGTTGAAAACAGAATGGGAGCTGACAATCCTGCTGACTACATGTCTCATCACCCCCTGCCATCGCATACTGCTGACAGTACACATGCAGCAAAAGTAGCAGGGGAGTATGTGAACTTCATGGCTAGTCATGCAACACCTAAAGCCATGACGCTTGCTGAAATCAAGGCAAAGACACTCAAAGATGCTATCCTGCAAGAGGTCAGTGCTCATGTCAGATACAACACATGGCACAATGCTGACCAGTCACAGCACGCCGACATATGAAAGAAGTTCAGACAAGTTAGCACAGAACTAACAATATCACAGGACTCAGATGTCATACTGAGGGGAACCAGAATAGTAATCCTAACTACCCTGCAGGATAGGACACTACAGCTAGCCCATCATGGACATCAAGGAATTGTCAAAAGTAAAGCTCTTCTTCTAAACAAGGTTTGGTTTCCGGACATTGATCGCAAAGCAGAAGCTGCAATACTCAGTTGTCTCGCTTGTCAGGCCAACACACCAGTTGTACATACTTGAGCCGCCGAAAATGTCAGTCTCTTGTCGGAGCTGATGAATACCATTCTCCTTCCACTTTGTTAGCAGGGACTTCCCAATTGGGGGTTTGAGGATTTTTCACATGTTGCCAAGCCCGGAGAGTGTTGTAGGTTGCATAGGTTCTTGTTACCAGATGTAGTGTGCTTATATTGTTGATAAATGGTAGTGAAGTTAAAGTTTAAAGGTTAAAGGTTAAAGTTTCAAAGGCTAATCTAGGAGGAGAGTTCTTCCAAATTAAATAGGTCAGCATTTTATTTATGGACTTAAAGAACAGTTTGTCTAAGTAGCCGGGCAGAGACTGAAATAAGTAGCTGAAACGTGGCAATACGTTGATTTTAATTACATTAAGTTGTCCAAGTAATGAGATGGGGAGCATTTTCCAATGTTCTGACTCTTCCTTGATTTTCTTGCTTAATGGGATGTAGTTTACCTGAAAATTATCTTTAAATTTGGGAGACACATTCACGCCGAGATACTTATAGCCAATTTGAGCACAAGTGAAAGGCGAGATGGTCTTGAGTTTATTAGAGATAGGTGAGTTCAACAGTGAGGCGTTGGATTTTGTCAGATTAATTTGTCCAAATTTAGAGATGAGGTCCAACACTGCTGGAATCAATCTCTCCAGGCTAGACAGGTATAATATTATATTGTCAGCCTACAACGAAATTGTATTCTTTGTTTTCCCAATATCAACACCGGTAATCTCTTCACCAGCCCATATGGCTTCCGCAAGTGGTTCAATCGCTAATTTAAATAAAAATGGGGACAGTTGGCATCCCTGCTGGCAGCCTCTATATTAACCAAATTTCTCAGTTAAGGTGCCGTTAATGCATAACAGCCTTCTTAAATAAACAGTCAATCTTAGACTTTTTTTTTAAGTCGTTTACACGGCTGCATTTGCAACCAGCTCTATAAAAATGCAGCCAGGGGAATTAGTCATTTTTTACCTTGCAAGATGGAAAGAGAGGTGCAGGATACTTTGGGGGTGGTGATAGAGTCCGAGTCCGAGTCTGACAACAAATCCAAGATCCCTGACCTGGAGGCTACAGATTCAGCAGAAAGTGAATCCTTGCCTGAGTCAGATTCCACCACCTACTCCCCCGAGTCATCCGACAGCGGAGAAGAGGGAACAGCAGCGGCCGTGGGTGGATGTCCAAGAATGGCGAGATCCGATGGGCCCCCACCAACGTGGAAACACTGCGCTACGTCACGGCGGCCGCAGGAGTTGTCCATTGGCCTATCCGGTATGCCATTTCATGCATCCAAACCATGGTGGACAGCTTTCAGCAGTTCATCATGGAGGAAACAGTGCAGCGTGTTGTTTACCACACCAACACACACGGGAAACACTGCGCCCCTCACTGGAGGGACATTGAGATAACAGACCTGTAGGCTTATCTCGGATTGCTGGTGCTGGCGGGAGTGTATCAGTCCCACCACAAGTCACTCCTCGGTTTGTGAAACAGCCTCACGGGCCGGGCCATCTTTCGGGCCACCATGGCAAAAAATAATTGCAAAATGATCAACAGCTACCTCAGGTTTGACCACAAGCTTTCCTGTCCGCGGCACCTGAGGGAGGACAAGCTGCCCCCAATGCTGTCACATACCGTGGCCGCTATTCCTTCCAGCAATATATACAGAAAAAACTTAAGAGATACATCCTCAAGGTGGCGGTCCTCTGCAACGTGGAAATGTCCTATGCCTTGAAAATGTCCATGTACACGGGGAAGCAGGCAGGCGGCAAGCCAGAGAGGACCAGGGGAGTAGAGTCATCAAGGAGATGACACAAGGGCTCACCAGTGTAAAGGTGACTTGCGACAACTTTTTCTCCTCCCACGGTCTGGTGGAGGAGTTGCTGAGGAATAAAGTGGCTCTTGTAGGGACGATAAGAAAGAACAAACCAGAGCTTCCCCCTGAGCTCTAGGTGATGCGGGGAAGTCCTGTCATCTCCTCCCTGTTCGCCTTCACAAGACCCACACAGCCGTGTCCAAACATCGGGAGCAGGCCGTGAGCGATGGGGGAAAAAAACAATCAAACAGACAAAAACCACTGCAAGGGTGGTGTGGATAACCTTGACAAGATATGTGAAAAATTAAATTTTTAAATTTTTAAAAAGTAAATAAATGTATTAGTTTTCTTAATTTTGAATTATGACCATGTCTTAGATATTTACTGTTCAGTATTTATTGCATCAGTATCAGTGTACCATGAGAACATATATTATTTATATTCCCTTCTGTGTGTTTTTTTCTGTTGCAGGATATCAGCACATATAGCTGCCGTCGTAAAATATATATTGATATGTAGCTTAGATTTGAGACAGTTAACCAGGACAGTTTCAACCATATATTTTTGTTTTACAGTATTATAGCAGCAATGTTATATTTTGTAGGGTTGGCTGTGGTGATGGCGCCACTGAGATATATTTTCAGGGGGCCCAGAATTCCTGGCGACGCCCCTGTGTAGAGGTACAAACTGTACGTTTTATTTAAGAATAAGTTTGTTAAACTATACCAGCTTTGTGGATCACATCCGACTATTTGTTTTCAGAGTGCGTAGAAGTACTCTGAGTCCCATAATGGGTACTTGAACGCAACATTATAGATTTAATGGCAGTGACGCCCCAAAACTCCACGAGTTGGTTGGCTTCTCTGGACACTCCTGCAGCTCGTGCGTAACCCCCCCTCAACCCCCTCCATGGTGGTTTCAAGCGCATTTTACTGACTGTCCTGACTTCGACACTATCAGAAGGGGAAAGGTAACCGTAATGAGTCCTGGCTGGCAGTCTGATCACAACACAATAACTTTTCAATCATGGACAGCTCTGACAAAACTCAAATGAATCATACAGCAGGAATGAAGGAAGATATGAAAGCTGTTGAAGCGGCTTCTTCTATCCAGAGCTCCAGTGAAGGCTGCTGTTCCTGCCTGAAGCGCATGAAGAGCTTAATCCCACCGGTGTACCGGAATGAGCTCGTGCAACTTTTCAGACTAGCGGGACCAGTGGTAAGAGTCAATTTAAACGCACATCAGTAAATCCAAGTCTATATTCTGTGTATTGTGCATTCACGGTGTGAATGTATATGGATTGCTTCAGGATAGTCTTGAGTGGAGCGCGTAAACTTACTTTTAATTACACAGTTTTGAATGAAGGGTAAATATTTAAGGGTGTTCAAACTACATTCCCGTGGCCTCCAAATCGTCATAATGAATGAGGATTACTCTTCATAAAGACTGCACTGATTAAAATATTTCACAGTACGATAACTCAAGCGATTTTACTGTACTGTTTTCATTCATTTAATTATGTATTGGCTATACAGTGATTAAAACATCATTATTGTATACACAACAGTTTTGTGCAAACGGATCTTATCAGAAAAAGGAGAAAACATTTTTTTCACATCGCAAGTTTTTAGAACCACTGCAGCACATTTTACCTCATCTTTTTTCTGAAGTCTATGAGGGATGAGGCATATAACAAAAGAAAAGCATTCTTTTTTCTTAATTGATTTATTTAAATGTTTATCTCTAGATATATTTAATAGCAGGTTGAAAGACAGACGAGAGAGGAAAAACTTTATAATATAATTTACTCTCACAACAACCTTGTAAGATTGAATTCTCTTTCAATGACTAAACAATTAAGATCAATTAAAAATAAACCACTTAAAGAGTGTCTTATTGAATCTTTGCAACAGACATGAAGCATCACGAGGGGCTGCAGGCTGAGCTGCTGCCAACACCAGCTTAACTTGTTTTCAAGAGCCCAGCTTGTCATGGGTAATGATAACTCAGTGTTCATCCTTCATTGGATGCCAGATTGTTTCATTCCAGTCTCTGTTTTACGTCAAGCCAAGTTATCAACAGCGGTCCCCTTCCCTGGAAAAGAAATTCACCCAGCATTTAAGATCAGTAAGACAACAAAAGAAAGCAGGATCAGGTAAATGAGTTGTCCTTTTATGTTGCCAGTTCAAGATGTAAGATTTACACCCCTGGAAAGTCTTGCTTTCAGTGTAAATGTCATGGAGGAGTAATGGTGGGACCAGATTGTACCACTGCTGTGCTGACAACTTCTCAAAGCAATTCACCCATTCCCACAATTTGGCAGAGGCTCTGAAAGTGTCCATCAGTATTAACTAATTCCACTCAAAGGTATTCACACACCACTAGCTATTCCTCTGGAAGCAATTTAGGGTTCTTGCCCAAGGACATACAGACTCTAGGAACTGGGAATTAAACTGCCAACCTTCTGACAGCCATCCCAATGTCCAGCCACTTCACCCGAGTGTTAACAAGTTTGTTTTTTGCTCTTCCGCAGTACCGTCACGCCATGTAAAAACACACACTGGGCCAGCAATACCTCTTGGATCAAGTAGTAAGGCGTGAAGCTAGCAGAGCTTTGATTCAAAGCTATTGTAGACTTGCAATCTTAAAAGGTCAAATGTTACTCTAGTGCTCTTCAGTGGACAAAGAATGGACTGTGAAGGGGGATGCCAGCTGAGCTAATGTTAACAAGCAGATATTGGCAGTCGTGCTTCCCTTTTTGGTCAACAATGTCTTCTTTTTTTTCTCAGGATGATCAATGGAGTTGACTCTCCACCCGATTCATGCCTAACATTTCATTTTTATTCTTTTAAATTTACAGATGAGATCAACTTTTAGACTGGTAGCTTACCAAGCAAAAAACTGCAGACCAGCTATTAATGTATTTTTTGACTGTAATAGGCTGTTTGATCTACCCATGTCAACATAGGTTATAACAGATTACACTCCCCTATCAAGCTTTGTTTTATCGCCAATCTCTAGGTTTTATGTATTGTATATTGATTGTGTCTTTTTCTAAAGGTTTTGTTTGCTTCTCTCTCCAGGTCATTTCCCAGTTGATGGTTTTTATGATAAGTTTTGTCAGCACTGTGTTCTGTGGTCACCTGGGAAAAACAGAGCTTGCAGGAGTAGCGCTATCGATTGCGGTGAGATGTTTTTTTTAGCCCTATGCATGTCTTGACTGGTATCCCAACCTGTAAGCACTGCTTGTCTTTCCACATGTATGTTTTCCCACATGTGTTTGTTTTAATTGCAGGTGGTGAATGTGACGGGTATTTCTATTGGCACTGGTTTGTCGTTGACTTGTGATACCCTAATATCTCAGGTATTGCTCACAAAAGGATGTTCTTTCAGTGTATTCATCTTACTTGGACAAAAACAGTAACTGCTGAGTTCTCAGATTATCCTGGGGTCTGCTTTGAAACAATTCAACAATGAGCTTTAGTATCAAGTTAGTTTTGATTCCCAGTCTTTCCCTTTTTTATTGGTGCAATCAGTGTTTTCCAACATTGCTTATTTGAGTATCTGTCTACCTGTTTCATGCAGACATATGGGAGCGGTAACTTGAAGCGTGTGGGAGTGATTCTCCAGAGAGGGATTCTGATTCTGTTATTGGCCTGTTTCCCCTGCTGGGCCATTCTCATCAACACTGAACCTCTCCTACTTGCTGCCAAGCAGAGTCCAGAAGTAGCCAGGTGGGTGATTATTAACCCCAAAAACAACAGGCACTTGAAGCAACTCATTTACTAATAGTTCTGCAAAAACTGTTAACATTTAAGGAAATTAAGAGCAGCTGTGCAAAAAATATCCAAAGCTATAAACAGTTAACTCAAGCACAGGCAAGACAAACGTGTTTGAAATAGATACTCATTTAGAGCATCATTACCACACATTTGAAGTCATTATTATTTATAACATTATCACTTAAAGTCTAATGTGTTTTTCTCTGCTCTTAGTCATGCTAAGTGCACCATTTGTTGAGTGAGCATTCTGGCCCCTGAGCTATAAGTTGCTTAAACTAGTGGCTAACACTTTTTGCCTTCCTATGCTTGGCAGATTTATTACAGAACGCTTCTAAAGCTTTTTGATGAAAGAAGCTGCCTGCTGCATTTAAAGGGGTTCATTTTAAGAACTTAGTTTGATCATTTTATGAAGAGAGTATTAGCGTCATTTTACAAAGTAATAACTTTTGCACACAGAATATCAAATCCTTTATTTCCCAGTATTCCAAGACTAAATCTATGCAGCATTTGACGTAACAAAAATAAATATTTGTAATTATCAGACATAAGCTAGAATTTAGTGACAACAGAAGGAACATCTTAGTGTTAAATAAATCACAGTGTATTTGTTTATCTGTGAATCAGAACAACTGACAGTTCATCACTTGTGACTACACAACATGGTCATAGATAGATAGATAGATAGATAGATAGATAGATAGATAGATAGATAGATAGATAGATAGATAGATAGATAGATAGATAGATAGATAGAAAGATGGATGGATGGATGGATGGATGGATGGATGGATGGATGGATGGATGGATGGATGGATAGATAGATAGATAGATAGATAGATAGATAGATAGATAGATAGATAGATAGATAGATAGATAGATAGATAGATAGATAGATAGATAGATAGATAGATAGATAGATATCAATATTTAGTAACACTTCATTTAAGTATAAAGTATAAAGAACAATAATATGTTTCAACCCTACAATTTCTTTTCCTTCTGCTTGAAGTCTCGCCCAGCTTTACGTGAAGATCTTCATGCCTGCACTTCCAGTGAGTTTCAGTGCATTTTAAACTCTCTGTATAGCAGTAGTAACAATTATTACATAATATATAGAAGATTTCAAAGAGCTTTTATATTGTTGCTCAGTCAGTACACTGACTGTACAATCATATTTATCATTCCTTTGTCCTTTTTCAGGCATCTTTTATGTACCAGCTGCAGGGGAGATATCTTCAAAACCAGGTGGGTCAAAGCAAACATATTAAATCAGAGCTAATGCCTGGACAGAAGTGATTGAAAGTTAACCTGAAACAAGGAATCTTTTAGTATTAAATGTTGTTCTGTGGCTTACAGGGAATAATCTGGCCTCAAGTCATAACTGGAGCGATTGGAAATATCATCAACGCAATCATCAACTACGTCTTTCTCTACTGTCTAGACATGGGCGTTGCGTGAGTTTCTAAAACTATTATTTTCTAATACAGTGTAATTGAATAGTAATTCATCATAGTCCTCAATGTCATATTTAATACTATACTCATCATGGGTGGTGATTGTCCAGGAGTGTATTGACACATGTCAGAACTATTATCCAATTCAGCAGTTATCATTTTTTTCCCCACTTTCCAAAATCTCTCATTTTAACTCAATTACCAGATTGGAAGACGTTGTTCAGAGTTTACCCTGTCCATCAGTGCGTCGCTATTTAGTCATGTTCTCATCAGGAATGTGGACACAAAATGTCCAGATAAACCTTACTTTCATAGACCTTAAAGGTATAGTGTGTAGAAATTGAGATATGTAGCAACATCTAGCGCTTAGATTCTAGATTGAAACACTCTGTAGCTTCGAAGACATGAGCTCCTGTGATGCATGATAATAATCCTCTATTTGTCAAGTTTTATTATGAAAAACGTCTATCAATACAAATTATTTTGCACTCAACAACTTTATCCTCGTCTTCCAACTGGTGCATTTTTGAAGTCTACTCACCAAGTACAAAAATGCTTGTATTACTAGTTTGTCTGTTCTGTGCTAGAAATATGATGCTGAAAGATGGCGACCTCTGTGGAAAGGATTCGCTTCCATGTAGATAAAAAAAAGGCTTATTTTAAGTTAACACGAAGAAAATTAGTCTTATACTCAGATGATTTTACACTAATTATAACATACTAATGAATATTGTATTACATTTCTATCATGTCTGTTCTGCTAAAGTGCTAGTTAGCTAAGTTAAGTATTGATATCTGTTGCAAAGAAGTGTCTACAACTTTTCTTTCTTTCACTTATATTTTGTCATTGCTCTAATATCTAAAATGTTTTATTTATTTTTAAAGTGGATCTGCAGCAGCTAATGCCATCTCTCAGTACTTGTTGGCTGTGGTTTTGTATGTTTACATCTGCTGGAGGGGTCTCCACAAGGCCACATGGGGAGGTGAGCTATTTTCTTATTCTTGTTGAGAAACTCGAACACAAAATGAAATGGATTCACATGTATTATTTCCTTTTTACAGGTTGGGGCGTATTAGCTATCTTATTATCGCCAGTAGTGTTAGCATCTGCCAGAATTTGAGTCTCTGGTGTTAGGCAACATTTAGTAAACACAAGTCTGACCATTACTTTGTTTAATATTTGACTAAAGTAGTTGCACTCTATCACTGTGTAATGTGTTTTGGAGGAGAGGTTACAGTTATGACGCAGGTGGCTAGAGGAAATATGTAGAATTTGTATGCAAGGCTAGAGATTTTACAACATGTTCAGTCATTCTGGCTCTTTGTTACCTGAAAGAGCAGTTTGCACAGTCATTTAGGTGCTGAGTGAACCCTGTTAGTTTTAAACCAAATTCCAAGCTTATATAAAACAAAACACACCTGCTGTATTTGCATATTGTTTGAGTATAAACTTGTAAACTTAGTCAAGCATAATTTGACACACGTTTATAATTGACATGTGGAAATCCAGCTGCTCACAGTGTTAAGCTCTAACAGGAAGTGTAAATTAAAAACCCACAGGTTGGTCAATGGACTGTCTGCAGGAGTGGGGACCCTTCGTCCAGCTCGCCATCCCAAGTATGCTCATGCTGTGTCTGGAGTGGTGGTTGTTTGAAATGGGAGGGTTCCTCGCCGGAGTGATTAGTGAGGCTGAGCTCGGAGCCCAGTCCATCGTGTATGAGCTGGCTGTTGTAGCTTACATGGTAAATCCTCTTCAAGTTTTTCCTTACATTAATGATGTATTTAATGCAAACCCTAAACTAGTGTATTTTTAATTTTCAGTAAGCTAATAGTAAAGCTAAAGCATCTTTCATCATGTATCTTTTTTTCCCCCCACAGTTCCCATTAGGGTTCTCTGCTGCTGCCAGTGTTCGGGTGGGGAATGCTCTTGGTGCAGGAAATGTAGAGCAGGCCAAGCTGTCTTCCAAAGTCCCCATCCTATGTACCTGTAAGAACTAATGCATGTGCTGCATGTCACCTGAAACACTGTCCCAGTAAAACGTGATTTAATTTAAAAGAATATAATTGTCATAAAACACTAATCATCACAAAGTTCGAGCTTTAGAAAAGTAAAACATCAAACTTACTAAAAAGCTGCATGAAAAAGAGAAAGCCATATAGTGCATAAGCTGTAGTATAAGCAGAACTCAGGAATGTCGGAAGCTTATTTCACAGATGGGAGGCAAAAAAACTAAAGACTGCTTCCCCTTCCTTGGTTTTGATCCTGAGAACACTGAGTAAACCTCTCCCAGAAGACCTGAAGGGTCTGGATGCTTCAAAGCACACAAGTAAATCAGAAAAACCTTATATCAAGGTTTAAGATCAGGAAGTGCTTCTATAATAGGATTTTAAAATCTTCAACACTTCTGAGGTCAATGCAGGGATTTACAGACCAGTATAATGTGCTTCACTTTCTTGGTGTTTGCAGGGACACTGGACGAGCTGCGGCAGTCTGATTGTTTTTCTTTTTGCAAAGACCTTTGAAGATTACCATTACAATAGTCCCGCCTTTAGAAAACAAACCCAGATAAGGTTTATCTGTATCTTGTTTGGACAGAAATCCTTCTATTCTTCATGGAATTTATAGATGATATTGAGCTGATTCCGTTAATATTAGTGATAAAAACTGTGTTATGGGCAGAGTTGATAAGTAAACCAAGATATTCTGTGTGATTTTTTAATCTTTCTGCCACCGATTTAAGGAGAGACTTTCCCTGACTTAAAATAGTTTTTCCATTGGGTCTTAAACATTTTGTGTGTGTGTGTGTGTGTGTCTGTGTGTGTGTGTGTGTGTGTGTGTGTGTGTGTGTGTGTGTGTGTGTGTGCGCGCGTGCGTGCGTGCGTGCGTGCGTGCGTGTGTGTTTGCATGCGCGTGTGTGTTATTTGCTCTGACTCATTCACTAGATTTTCAAATGCTGTTATTGAGCAAATACAAGCAGTTATAGTCATGAAGTCACACTCTCAGTCTTTGTTGATCTACTACCAAAACAAGAACATAGGGCTGAGCGATATGACTTGAAATTTAAATATCTGATCTTTTTCACACCCAACTCTATTTACAATTTTAATCAATTTTTCTTTTGCTTAAAAAACAAACTTCAAATGACAATGAAATGACTCAAGCGCAGTTTTATAATCTTAATGTAACCTTAATTACTGCACAGGGATTACTTGAGTTTTTTTTCTTATGTGTGGTATTTTTATTAAGATCTACACTACATTTTGTTTGTTATGATGCAGGAATACTCCCACTGTATTATTTTTTGGTTATATAATTAATTATTCAATTTTTATTAATCACAACCACAGCACTTTAAGTATTATTTATGTTTGCATGTGTAACAGTAATGTTATTGAATATCCCCTTGTCTTGTTGTGAACAGTAACTCTTACCTGCCATTTCAGGAGGGACAGATGTAGGTGTGACTTTGTAGAGTGATTACTTCACCTTTAGCGTGCTGTAGTTGTTATGATCTTGAATGAAGGATTATGTTGTAATAGATATCTCTTTTTTGCTGGCTGCTAATACATTCTTAGATAAGTGTTAACTCTTACACTGAAAGCCGAGCAGCAATTTTGCCTAGATAAATTGTTAAGAATGAACAGTCAATCCCAACACCAAAAATAATTTGTATTGGCTGTCACCCCCTTCTTGATGAGTTCCAAAAGTCTGAAAATGATCTGCCAGCTGAGAGCACACTTCTCAAACACAGTCAATTAATGAACAGCATTATTCTTTTTCTGTTTCTGTGGCAGTCATTATCGCATGTTTCATTGGAGCTGGTCTCAGCATCGTTAGAAATGTCATCGGATACATCTTCACGTCAGAGGAGTAAGTAAACTCTTAACACGAGATCATTCACTTTGACTCACTCAGTGATTTATTCAGCTGATTCATTCCACGTGACACAAAGGCTTGGTTACATATTGCCTACTAGACTTTAATATATTACATAAGTTCATCCTCCCTCTGAACCCACACAAAATCAGAACTGCCACAACATGTCTGCCATACAGCATCCATTTCTTAGTTTGTTCTTTTTCAGATAACTTAAACAAACACAAGCATTCAAAGTATTGCATAATGTCACACTTTATTCACAGTAATAAATGACACAAGATTTGTTTGTCTGGTTAGAAAACTTAAAAACAGATTCTTCAATCTTAAAAAAAGGAGCCAGGACGAGCCCAAAGGATATTTTTAGGGCTGTCAAAGTGCACATGTTAAAAACTAGGCAACTCAAATTCCTTTTAACGTTACTTTTTTTGAAATTCATCCTTTATTTTTGAAGGGAGGACCCACTGAGACAGGTTTCTCAGCAATACGATTAAATGCAATTAAAACAAAAACACATAAAAACACAGTTAAAAATAGTCACAGAAAACAAAACATTCACGCTTGCAGACCCAAACTGTTCTAAATGCTATCACGTTTAAAACAATTGCAAGTACTTTCTTTAAGTGGCTCAAACACTACCTCTATAAAAATGTCAGAAGATATCAGAGAGGGTAGTTTAGCTGCATTTTGAAAGTTATTCCATGTAATGGGGCAGCAATACCAAAACAAAAGCAGCCTTTCTCCATTCAGTTCTAAACCTTTGCGTTTTAAAGTAATCCAGTTTTTAGATCTGGTTTTACGGTTTGATGTGTTTTGAGACAGGGAGGGAGTTGACCTATGAATGCCCTGTGCGACTAACATATGCACACCTGTTATGTGATTGTGACCCTTGGTCGTCCTGTGAGAAATCAGAAAGAAGTGTAGCAGTGCCCTCGTGGAGGCCAAGAACATACAAACCTCCTTGATACGAAATGGATAAAGAAAAGGAAACACGGTTCTATGAAGGACCCGGTTCAACATCTTTGAAACTGGAGAATCATTAATGTTTGAGCTTGTCATACTGCTATCAAGTCTCGTAGGTTTCATGAAATGACATTATATCTTGAGATGATCCATGTCTGTTAAATCAAATCACTGATGCACAAAACATACATCATTAAACTGTGCTGAGACCAATTCTGATGGTCAGTTGCTAGCTAGGTTGGAGGTCTAGAGTTTGTCTAAATACAATACCTTTAACTGTCTTCATGTTGAAAAAACTCTACCAACTGCTGCAGAACCTAAACCTTCTATCAAGACCATAAATAAAATAAAAAAGTATTCCAATGTTGACATCTGTGTTAAAATTGGCAGGATGGAGGCTAGTAAGCTAATTAAAGGAGGTGTTGTAGGCTTACATTTGGGTGTATTAAAGGTGAGAAAAAATGACTTTCAGGTAAATAAAATGGCATCATGATGTGTTTAAATGTCACGTCAATATTTGGAAAATTCATGTTTCGGTGAGAAACATAAATTTTAAGGAGATATTTTTATTCGCTGCAATATAGAATAGATTCTTATTAAATTTGGAATAACAATCTGTTTAATTTACTTACATGAACTCTTATGAGTTTATAATACAACATCAAAACTACTGATGCTAACACTTTCAAATAAAGATTGAAATTAAGTTTTAATAAACAAGCATATATGTCCATGTTGATTAGATTCATTTGAGGTACATTTAAAAGAGATCAAACATGCGCAATTAATTTGCTATCAATCACAAGTTATATATCACAGTCATATTACACATTTTGGATTTTATTGTTATGGCTAGGTGTTTTTTACATGAAGCAACCTCACATACATATGACATAAACGTATTAAGAACATGTAACCCCACCCTTGTGCCTAAATAATATCAAGAATCTCTGTCTGCTTATTTTTCAGAGACATTTTACAAAGAGTTGCTGACGTCATGATAATATTTTGTTTCATGCATGTTTTTGATGCAGTTGCGGTGAGAACATTTCATTAGTTATGATTATTTCATACCTTATATTATCATAAATAAAATGGGAACTGACGTATTCTCTGTTGTCCTCAGGGTGTGACTGGAGGTGTTCTCAGAGGAGCGGGGAAACAGTTGATTGGTGCTCTGTGTAATCTTGTAGGATTCTACTTCATTGGGTTCCCTATCGGTGTGTCCCTAATGTTTGCAGCAAACATGGGCATTGTAGGTAAGACTAAACCGTTACGGTAAAGTTCTGCACTTACTGCTAAATGTTTTTATCTCCTGTTTTATGGTTATGTTCACAAGCTAAAAGCTCTTCTCCCATCTCTGTGTAGGCCTATGGACAGGACTTGTTGTTTGCGTGTTCATGCAGTCCCTTTTCTTTGTCATACTGGTGTTCAAACTTGATTGGAAAAAGGCTGCTGAAGAGGTAAGTGGCTGCATCCCTCAATCAAAAGAATGTTTAGGTTTGTCTCAGGATGTGTTTGAAGTTAAACCTTTTAAATGTCCGATCAGGCTCGTTTGAGAGCAGGTGTGCAGATCAAAGATGAAAAAGAGATGACAGGGATGGAAAATACAGGTAACCTCTGACAAAAAGTGAAACATCCTTATGTAACAAATGTATTATTACTGAAGGTTCTTTATCAAACCCCCAGATTCAAATCACAATCAGGCGGAGGTCATTGCTACCGAATCCATCTATGAGAATGCCGAGGACGACATCAGGCACTCTGAGGTGCAAATTCAAGAGCCGACTAAATCCTCAACCACTACAGTGGGAAATGTTCTGTCATTATCACAACTAGTCTTACGGCGTGGCCTTGTATTGCTCATAATGGTTGCAATCCTCATAATTGGGGTCTTTGCCAGTGAATTCCTCATCAAGCTGTTGAAATGAGACCTTGAGTTATTTAAAACCAGCAGTCAGATTGGTTATCTGTCTTTTGAGTTACATATATCTGCCTTTTAGTGATGCTGTATAGAAATAATTTTGGAGCAAGACCTCACCTCAACCTCGCACACTTATAAATTCAAATCATCCCCTATCTTCCCCTTTTGTTTTCACACTCCACACCCCTCCCTCCCTCAATTTTTCTTTCTGTTACTTTCTTACCTCCTCCACGTTGGGCCCTAAAGGGAGGCTCTGCCTTCAAACCAACAATAGCAAGTTCAACGTCAAATTTAAAATCACTATTCCAATTCAATCAGTAAGTAAGTGTCAAATTGCATATTGTTGATGGTGAGGTCCTTGCTAGTGAAACCATACTTTCATGTTCACAATGAATTACCTTATAGTGTGACGGGGACACCAGTGCTGTAGATCCCACAGAAGATCATTGCCTTGGTGCTACAGCTTTATGCTACATCTAGCCAAAAACCTTGACATGCGTTAATAACTGAACAGTCACTCTGATAGAGGGCTGGGTGTAAGGGTGAAATATCTTGAAGGCCAAAGAAATCCAGACATTTTCCAACATGTCAGAGGACTAAAAGAGGCCACATGATGTATTGAGTCAATAAGAGGACTTTAATGGGATAACTACCTGTATGTTTTCTTTCTGTCAATTTGAGGTGTTTTGGGAGGTGTTTGCCTAAATAACAGCCAGAACCAATTTGATGAAAGTTCACTAACTTAAAGTCACCATGACTTTGTTGTAGTCTACTTGTGATCCCTACACAACCAAAGTAAAAAAATGGATTAAGAATGTGTTATGGAATGTTATATTTGTGTCTGTTTGAGTTCACACTTTTTGCAGTAGTTCATGTAGAGTTCAAAAACAAAATGTGTCAATCTCTAAGTAATACATTAAAATGTTTACATACTGTGGTTTAGGCAATAAGATACAACATTCAGAAACATGTCGTGATTGTATATTGTAAGTTAGATATACAGTACATTAAAATCCCATTACACGTGTTGGATCAGCTGAAAGTCTATGTACCATTATGCCACATGAGCACCGAATAAAGACCAACTTATTAGAACTCTGGTATCCTCTTTTGAATTCAGGTCATTTTGGTGTGGGGGTTCATTGTTGTTGCATTTATAATATAAAGATAAACATCATGTACATGCTGCATAGATGAGGATGATCCTGCATCAGTCTCATATAATGAGACTATTTTTTTTGTATACCTCTGTTAGCATTCATGTCACAGAGATACCAAATACAGCAAAGTGAAATTAGCAGTTCATAGAATCATGTAAGTTTTGAAAATTATTTTCATGACATCCAAAGTCATATGTCATTTTAAATAAAAGCAAAATCATCATTATGACAAATGTGTCTTAATGAGTTTTAAGGGACTTTAAAAGACTGTAACAACGGTTGCGCGGGAGAAATTGTACAAGAAGCAGGTATTGAATGGGTTGCTAAATTAACCATGATACCCCAAGAGTCTGAGTGTGAGAAAACTTCTGACTACATGCAGGATGGGGTTATGCCCTATAAGTCTCAGGTGAAACAAAGCAAACATATTTGATATTGTACACCATTACATAACATGTACAACCAAAGTGGCAACATTTTGTAAAATCTTTCTTACAACCACAATGTCCTTACCCAATGAATGTTTTTTTACTCGGTTTAAATTAACTGAATTTAAATTGGATTACTTTTTTGGTTAAACCTCCAAACACATTTTAGCTTTAGCATTTAGCTTTTTATGACAGAACTATATGTGCCCATGAACACCAGACTGTCTGTGTTGACCTTTTAGTTTACAGAACCAACTGTTGCATAAGTTTGTTTATGACATTTTGGGAGGCCATCTTTGAGCTGAATATCTTAATGCAACTGATTCCAGGATAGTTTTACATTGTTTCTACTGTTGGCTTTATTAAGGAAGGGTTTATATTGTGCCATGTTGTGCTCCTGTTTCAGTGCATGATTAAATAATGAAAGGTAAGTGTTTTGATTTTTCTTTTCACTCACTGACATTATTTACTGCTCTTCATTCATGTGTTACAAAAGATCCAGCATTTCCACTGCAAACATGCAGGCTGGCTCTAGACAAGCTTAGTGTGGCATTGGCCAGGTGCCATTTTGATCCAGTAGTGTACGCACATGTTCTCAGAAAGTTGACCCTACAACCCTACATCTGTTTTTAGAGTTAAGTAGAGCAACCACAAAATTAGGAGTCTATGCTCAAAATAGACTGTAGACAACCAGAAAGCCATTTATCAAAGACAGATATCTGTCTCAGTATATAAGAATATAAACAAGTACTAATAGTTATCTTATGGATACACTGAAAGAAAGATTACATTTTATTTTAAAATAAATCTACGAAGGGGCGCTGGTGGCCTGTCTAAGCGCCCCTTATACAGAGGCTACAGTCCTCGTTGCAGGGGTCACCGGCTCGATTCCCGTCCGCGACCATTTCCTGCATGTCTTCCCCCACTCTCTACCCCCCACATTTCCTGTCTCTCTTCAGCTGTTCTATCAAAGAAAGGCAAAAGGCCCAAAAATATAATAAATAAATAAATATACGAGAATGTAGGAGGTAATCTCTATTTAACAACTAAACAAGATGGAGAAAGGACAGACAGTCCAGAAAGTTAGTTTCCAGAATTCAGTCAACTTTTATTTTTTTTAAAGGCTGGAACTTCTACACACATGAATGTTGGTCCTTACATAATGGTAGCATTAATATAACTATCTACAACAGAAAGTAAATCCCTGTAACTACACTTTGCCTTGTTTTGTAGATCATCAACACAATGCACTCAGATGAACTTATTTTTGTTTCCCAAACAGGGTTTTTAGGATTATGACCTTTGATTATGTACGCTCTCGTTCCAAGAGCAACATCTGTATTTGCCACCCATCTGACTGATCAGTCTGTATCATAGTGCCCTACAAAAGTGTATCACCATGGCTCTGAACATCCCTGGTGTGGTTGCAGTGGTTCTGTTCTACATCCTGATTCTGGGGACGGGGATGTGGGCCGCCCAAAAGTCCAGGAGGGCTGAGAGGAAGAGCAGTGGAGACAGGACAGAGGTTGTGTTACTTGGAGACAGAGATATTAACTTGGTGGTTGGGATTTTCACCATGACTGGTAAGATGTTCTGTTAGAGTCAGAAACTTTGTCACTTCTTTACTAACTGTGTGTTCTTTACATTTTTTGGTAGCAGGACTCCGCTGAATTGCTAAGTTAACAAGAATTTTGTTTGTTTTTCAAACATACTTATGGTGCTCTCACTCTAAACCTGGCTGTTACAAAGCTGCCAGCACTACATCCTCAACAAGCATGATCAATATCTCTCCTTCAAATCTCTTTCAAACAATGAAACAAGAAAATCTTGTGTGCATGTAAAATATAAAACCACAATATATTTGGGGTTAAGTTTGTGTGTATGTGTGTGCTTGTGTCATTATCTTGTAGCTACATGGGTTGGAGGTGGTTTCATCTTGGGTACGACTGAGGCAGTCTATTCTCCTAAACTGGGCTTGATGTGGGCCCTCATGCCTGTACAATACTCTGTGTCCTTCATTATAGGTAAGTCACACAAGCAGCAGGAAGAGCTGATTATCTGATGCTCATTTCAGGAATGAACATTTTACCAAACAGTTACAGAGAAATATACGGGAATACAGGGGTAGGACTTTGTTTCAGTAAGCTGTTCTGGATATCAGAAACAGCACTGTGCCAACATAATCAATAATTAAAACCAGGGGGAGTGAAACTGTGCAACAAAAAGTGAAGTTTGAATCAATTATTCATGTAATAATTATAAGTTTATGTTTTATATTTTATTTACTGCACAAGGTGGACTTTTCTTTGCCAAGCCATTGAGGGACAAGAAGTATATCACCATGATGGACCCGTTCCAAATCAAGTATGGAAAAGTACTGAGTGGAGCTCTGGTACTTCCCTCCCTGATGGTGGATGTGCTGTGGGTGTCCTGCACTCTGCTGGGCTTAGGTAAACAAACATACCTAAGCAAGTAAAATCACTTTGATACAATGAAAGAGTCTGACCTCTCTCAGTGTTTGTGGGTTTGTCCAACAGGAGCAACTATGAGTGTGATACTGGACTTACCCTACGGCTACTCTATTTGGATATCATCAGCTGTAGCCATCATCTACACTTTGTTAGGAGGCCTGTACTCAGTGGCCTACACAGACGTCATCCAGCTCTCCCTGGCTTTCCTCAGTTTGGTGAGTTACATTGCTACATCTTTATCAAGAAGCAAAGGAAAATCATTTTAAATCTTTCAAGTAAATAGATAAATCGTTTTCATCTTTGTGTCTTGTTGTGTGATCGAAAAATAAGCTCCATAAAATATCTGTTTTGTAGTACTTTGTTTTTGTATCTTCGGTACACATCAACGTTTTTATAACCATTTTGAAATGAGTTAGTTTAATTTGATTTTGTTGTGTACAACAGAGTGATATGTCAAAATCTTGAAAATAAAGTGGAAATAAACATTATTGATTCTTTTTTGGCAGCAAAAGCAGGAAACGCACAAAAAAAATCTAACTATGAAAATGATTTGAGATAGATCTGATAACCCAACATTATAATTCTACAAAGATCTATATTTATAAAGCACTTCTCTAGTCTTACATTACAAAGTGATCTGCATGTCAAAAATAAAGCAAAACAAGGTTAAAGGTTAAATAGTCAATACAAAGCATAAAATCATAGAGTCAACAACAGGATGGTCAATACGATTAGTGTACCTGGGGAAAGTTCTTCTATGGCACTACATTTTAAGAAGACATTCAAAAGTGATCCATGAGTCTGTTGACCTGATTTCTTCAGGCAGCTTCCAAAGCTTCAGGGCTTTAACCGGACATGCTCTGTCATCCCTTGTTTTCAGCCATGCTTGAGGAACACATAGAGGTTGTCATGAGTTGATGTTTAGTTAATTTTTTTCCTCGTGTTTCTTGACTTTGTTCCTCCCTGTGTTTATTCTGTATTAGTTATCCTTTGTCTTCATTGTGTGTTTAGTGACCCATGTCCCTTGTTGTATTTTCTAGTGTTTTAGTCTTGACTTGTGTTTCCTGTTTTATTTTGTAGTTATTGATCCCCTGTGTTTTCAGTTCAGTTTTACTTCCTGCCCTTGTGTGTTTCCCTCCTTTTTGATTAACCTGATTCAGTTTCTTGAACATTTTATTATGTTTTTTTTTTTTACCTTTTGTTCTTTTATTATTAAATCTTTATTTTCAGTTCATGGGTCCTCCTCAGTTTATTCCCAATGTTACAGAAAATAAAGATTTAACAATAAAAGGACAAAATGTACAAACAAACTTACTAATATGTTCAAGAAACTGAATTCAAAAGACAACACTACAAATATGAAGGCTGTTTTCAAAACGGCCTGCTACATACTACCTACGAATGTAGTACGCAGTACTGCCTACTATACCGGGTTTGAATTTAGTATGCAGTATGACTGTTCTGTTCGATCTGTTATGCATTATGCTGAGCCAGATGTCACTGGATTTACGGTTTTGGTAAGCGGAAGAAAACCATGGCCAAGCTGATAGCGAGACTGCTTATTCAGCATCACTTATGATTTAATAAGTTAAGAAGGGGTTTATATGTAATTTAATAATTTTCACAGCACCTAAAAACGGAGTGCCCCCGGTCCAAAGAGAAAAAAAAAGAAAAAGCGGAACAGGCGCTGTACATCGTGGGAAACAGTTAGCAAGGGAGACTGGTCTGATGCACACTGAGACATTTTTCTTAATCAGTACAACATCGGGGTAGTTTTTGCATACTGCAGATTTTGCTTTTTTTCACATACTGCACACTACATACTGAATTTTGGCCAAATCAGTGTGTACTGCTAGTATAGTAGGCAATTTTGAAAACAACCATACAATGATCCAACCCAGGACAGAGAAAACAGATAAACTAAATACACAGAGTAATCAACACAGGTGTGGAACACCTGTGTTGATTACTCAGGTGAAACTAATCAGGTAAATAAAGGGCAGGAAGTAAAGCTACACTGAATACACAGACGATCAAGAACTTCAAAATAAAACAGGAAACAAAAGACTAACTAAACTAAACATCAACTCATGGCAGAGGGTCTTTAATCTCTATCTGAGGACCTCAGGCTGTATACTGGCTCACATGTGACCAAGAGGTCAGACATGAAGCATGGACAGAGGCTATATGAACTGCCTTAAAGGATGCAAAAAATATCTTACAATATCTTCTGAAAGTACTGGAAGCAGGTGAGGGGAGGCTAAAAAGGAGGAATATGGTGGTTTTTCTAGGTTCTGCTTAAAAGTCTGGCAGCTGAGTTTGTATGTGGTCTGAAGCTGATTTAAATATTCCTGCTTGATGAAGGTAAGGAGACTGTTGCAACTATCAAGACGTGATGAGATGAAGACATGTAAAATGTTAAAATAATAAACATATTAGGCAAAAAAACAAAGAAAATGTAAAAAGTTGGAAAGCCATCCATGACAGACAGCAGTATTTGCTTGTTTGAGTTGGGGCATATTGTATTACATGACTGGTTCAGTCTACAGATAAGGAAGTTCTGTAGGATGTCTGGTCTGATGGTCTCAATGTTTCTTTGCAGTGGTTGTGTATTCCCTTTCTGCTGCTCAACCCCACATCCACTAGTATTGCTCTGACTGCATTTAACAACACCTTCCAAGAACCCTGGGTCGGAAAGCTGGACCTTGGCAACTTCTGGAAATGGATTGATGACTTCTTGATGCTTGTAAGCTAAATATCCATCAGTATCATATTTACTTGGTCCCATCCATAAGCTCAAAAACAGCTGTAAATCCATCGGACAAACACAAAACACACCAATACTACTTCTTGTGTGCAGTCAAGATACCTAAACTACACAATGTAAAGAGAATCAAAAAGCTGTCATTTTGAAGGAGATAAGAAAAACCTGATCTTCACAGTTAGACTTGCTTCAGGGAAAGAGAGTTTCTTATTGAGACTCCCTGCACAACAATGTTTCAGCTAGCTGTCTGTGCATGACAGACTACAGAGAAGAGAAACCAGCAGAATCTAATAATCAAAGTCATACATGTCAATGCATTCTTGCATCCAAAGTAATTCAGAAAAAAAATATAACATTTACCTAACCTCAACCTGACAGAACTAAAGTTACATGGGGAGTTTTTGGAATAGAATATGCAATTTACTCCCTAAAATTGTACGCCTTTTTTTGGACAGCTACTCTATAGAGTAGTTGAAGTACCCAAACTTTTCAGCCTGTGACCCCACAAAATATCAGTGCCAGAGACAAGCAACCCCTTCTGTCCCTCACAGTGGTTAAATGTTGCTCACAGCCACAGGCAAGCACTAGAAGGCCAATCCAAAAACAGACATCAGAACAAGACAGAATAACACAACAGCCAAACAACCATAGTATTATAGTCATATAGTAACTGTGGCAACAAAGAAAAGTAGAAAACAGTTTTTTATTTGCATGATTTAATTAAAAAGTGAACCACTATTTATTTGCATTAATTTGTATCACTCAAAAATAGCACTATTTGTAGTTCTCCATTGCCTTCATTTAAATCTACAAATATTTTGTATGCATCAGAAACATCCAAACCTTTCTTTATATGGATACTCAGCTATACTTCTTTTTTTTCTGTGCACTGAAAAAAAGTTCACTCAAGTAAGTTCTTGGTCTCAGTGTTGTGCTCTGTGTTGACTCCAGTCAACTGAAGGAAAGCTGAAATACTGATCCGAGAGTGAGTGATAGATCAGGGAACTTTAGAGTGTTTCCCCCAGTGTCTTTTTTAATTGTGTAAGTGAAATGACAAAAATGCAACATGACTGGATGAATATTTATAGTTTGTAGTCATTTGTCTATTTTTCCTCTCTGCTCTGTTCATCTACCCAGGGTCTTGGGAGTGTTTCATTTCAGAGCTTCCACCAGAGGACGCTGTCTGCCTCCTCACCGCTCACAGCCCAGTTAACGTGCTACGCTGCTGCCCTTGTTATCGCTATAATGGGAATCCCTCCTGTTTTGATTGGGGCTGTTGCTGCTTCCACAGGTGGGAATAGACCATTAATCCAGACTATTAGATTGTGACCATTATTTATTTATATGTATTGTTTGACCAAACTACAGTGTAATGTATCAGAAAACAGTGCTTCTTTATTGACTGCCTCCATAGGTCTATAGCCTCTGCAAGTTATAGTGGACTTTATATGCAGTTTTAAAAAAACTGATTTTAAATGCTGAGTATTACATAAAAAATGTTTGGACTAAACGAGCAGAACTTCCAGACACTTAAGATACCAGGCATTTCTATGAGCTTACTGTTAGATCTTTGTTTCAGAAAACTTTTTTTTTTTTTTATCTCCCAAAGCCACAGAGAGTTTGTTCAGGGATAAACACAGCAGCAATTCCATAATCTCTTACAGTAACACTCACACTTTTGTTTCTATTGTCCTGTGATACACTGAGTCATTTACTGCTTCTTAAACGGTCATGTTTAATAGATTATAGTCTTTGGCATAAACTGCTACTGCTTATTCCCTTGGCTTCTAAATATTTCTAGGTACTATATTGACACCAGCATGACATCTTTGTTGTATAAAGTTTTTTTATATATATATTTATCATTAAGATGAAATGAATAATTATAGAAATTACCATCATTTCTCACAGCAAATACATTAAGAAGGGAAGGTGGCAGGCAGAACAATGTTGTTCATTATCAACATTCATGTCACATGTAAATTCCCATCATATCTGGCAATATCCTATCCGCCCCTCCTTTTTAAAATTTTGTTTAATGCAGACAAGTCAGTGTGACTTAAAACACAAAATGTTATGTTAACCTTAAGATTAGTTCTTACTTGTGTGGATGAAACTTAGACTTACTGTGTTTCATGCTCCTTGATATGGAAGTTGATGTCATTGCCACACGATACACAAGCATGAAACATTAAATGTCAAGCTACATTAAACATTGAACTCATATATTTTTTTTTAGACAATAGTGAAATAGTGATTCTGGCAAAGGGTTCTGCTTTAAAAAGGATGAAAAACATATAAAGACTGGGTTAATTTAAATGCAATAGCTTCTTCAACAATATGTATTATAGCTGTGCATTGATACATGTCATATGAGGATTAGTATGAAAATGTCTTAAAACAACAAAAAATAATGCAGGGATTTTCTTCATATAACAATATACAGTTCCTTGTATATGTATTCAATCATGTATTTGTAGCTGTTTACAGCATGTCCTGGTTGTGTAGACTTGTGCGGATGGATGCAGAGGTGGAAAAACACAAAATAAACATGGCGAGTGCTCCAGAAGAACCCACACCAGTACCAAGCCAAATGTTTCTTGTAATCAACTCTAAATATTATCACAAGGTGGCGACACTTTCTCATGGCATGTCTGCTGTTGTTGGGTCACAAACTGCCGGTAGAGATCATTTCATAGAGTCAGTTCTGCAGCAAACCCAGCTGGCCCTCACTGTTCAAGCGGTCTGAGGTAAAGTGGTTGACACAAGCATTTAGCACCAACTGTGGCCGGGATATTGTTGTAAAAATAACGTTGTTTTCTTTGATCCTCTGGTGCTGGGACTTGCAACCAACCAGATCAGTTGACGTCTCTAGCTCTAACTTTTGACATCTTGACTCTGCAACACAAAAGCAATACCACAAGACAGTAGGAGAAAGCAGAATCGTTCCTAGAGTGGAAGTGTTTTTTGCATGCATGCTAATGCAAATCACTCCTGTTTTCGCATCATCATTTAACCACTAGGAGCGCCAAAATTGACACTAGCAGAAAGTTCCTGTGTAGCTTTAATCACAGAACAGAGGTCAATTTCTACAAGTGCTACATGAATAGAAGGGATGAAGTATAACTGTTGTCATTTCTCTTGCTCAGACTGGAACCAAACACTGTATGGCTCTCCATCTCCATATGTGCGTGGTGAAGGCAGTTTGGTCCTGCCCCTTACCCTACAGTACCTCACTCCTTCTTACATTTCAATCATTGGGATCGGAGCTGTAGCTGCTGCTGTCATGTCATCCACAGACTCTGGCCTGTTGTCGGCAACTTCTGTTTTCTCTTCTAACATCTACAAGAACATCCTGCGTAAACAGGTGAGGAGGATGAAACGATGGTGGTGGCAGCTCAATAACACATGTTTTTAGTTTTAGGCTGTCCTGATTTCTTCCCAAAGTTGCTGAAACACAAAAAAATCAAAATGAGGTCTGTAAAACTTAGGTTAACAAATGAATGATCCTTTCTTATGTTCCCAGGCATCAGACTTTGAAATGCAGTGGGTGATTAGGGTCACAGTGGTGGTGGTTGGTCTAGTTGGGACATCCATCACCTTCTACACTAACAGCACCTTGCTCCTCTGGATTCTTGGAGCAGACATTTCCTACACCCTGATGTTCCCTCATCTGATCTCCGTTCTCTTCTTCGATGTGACGAATGGCTACGGTGCCATGGCCGGCTACATCATAGGGCTTGCTGTCAGGATTTTGTTAGGAGAGAACGCAGTCGGACTTCCTGTTGTTCTTTGTCTTCCTGGTTGCACACTGGAAGATGGCATCTACGTCCAAAAGTCCCCTGTCAGGACAATCGCCATGCTCTGCACTTTTGTAACCATCTTGTTTTTTTCCTCACTGGCTTGGTTCATGTTTAACCACAGCCTTTTACCTGAGAGGTGGGACATTTTTAAAGTCAAGCATAACGTCACTGTATCACCAGCAGATGCTGTCACACAGAATCGCATTGAAGAAACAGAAAGCGAAGCTGAGTGTGACGAGAACAGACTTGGAGTTGCCTTACAGCCGATGTTAGAGTCATGACTGTTTCTGTTCTGTTTGAAAAGTTGCTAGTGAAGATTTGATCAAGATCTGTGTTTTTCTTTTTTAAGATGCTAACTGCAAGTTGATACTGCTTGTAGTGGTAACATACTTTATTATTTTAACCTCTGTTGTACAGAACTGGATGGTTTATATTGCTCTGTAAAATGGCAAAAAATCAAAAAAGCACTTGAACCAAAGACTAATTTGCAAATAGTCAAGGAAACACAGACTACATATAAGACAGAGGGACACAGAAGCCTACTGAAGCTCAGGTGAAGCCAATCAGGAGTGATCAGATAATTATGCAGTGGAGAAACACACATGGACAGGGATATAAGTATCTGAACAAAAGGAGAGACAGTGACACAAAATAACCCCTGAAATAACTTGACACTGTATCATTTAAAACACGTCCAATGTTACACATTCTTGTAAACCTCCCGCTGTGGATTTAGAGGTTTGTCCCAAAGACAAGACCACTTGTGTTTCCATTGGTGCACGTTTACCTCAGCAGCACCACATGTGGTTGCTGGCATGAGACATCTCCCTGCCGCTGTCTGGCAGTACTTGACTCTTGGCTTCAGTTGCCTCTTCATCCTCCATACACTCTAATTTCTCTGCAGTGTACTCTGGCTCGTATAAGTATCCCAGATTGTCCGATTCCAGAATAGCACTATTAACATCATTATCCTGATTTCGGACAGGATGTTTTGATTTGTAAGTGGGAAGGAGCAGACCCTCTCTTGATCCAACTTTCCATGAGGGCATGTATGTAAACAAAGAGAATTTGATCTGCTGTTCAACAGCAGCAATAATGTGCAGGAAGAGCTGGAGGGTTGTTGTTGGTTTATATATACATCACAAATGTTAATGATACATAGATTACTGCACACTTGGGAGAGGGTTTATTTAAAGCTTACAACATCTTTAAAAGTATTTTACAAGCCAACAAATTGAAGAAATCAGTATAAACATAAGAATGTAGGGACTTTGGCTCCACCTCCGAGCTTATAGAACATTGAAACAACTTTTTGGTCAATAATCATTTTATTCAACCTCAGAATCTCTGTTTGGGTCATTTTGACTGCACTTATATTATGTGTTTTGGTGTTGTTTAACATTTCACCGAACATCATGTCATAGAGCAAACACTGAGAACTCACTAGTAAACTTAGCGCACGTATCGATGTAAATAGACTGTGTTTATATAACACTTCCTCTAGTCTATTGACCACCCAACGCTCTTACATCACATGACATAATCACCCATCAGTATTAACTACTTGGCAGACATGCTGGTTGGTTAGCCCATGGAGTGCTGGACCTGTGCATTATAAACCACATGAGCATGCATCCAAGTATGAGCATAGGACTTGCTTTGTAAAAATGGTCAGTCTTGTGGTTGATGGTCTTGTGTGCTGTCAGAGAGACTTACTTTCAATCTGTTTTATAACCAGATTAAAACTCCTCAGAGAAGTTTTATAGTATCATATCAACACTTATAATTGCTGTAGAGTATAAGATATAGACACCTACGCTCCTCTCAAAGTTATGTCATTATTTTTGTTTCTCAACAAATCATGCCAGTGAGCTATATTTACCCCCCACATAAGTGAAACACAAGTCTGTAAGGCCAGATACTTTTCAGCAGCCGGCCTTTCGCCACTGTTGGCTCTGAGTTTAAACAGCCGATTCAATCTGCAAAAACAACCCATGCAGATAATTATTTTAAACAGTATTATTCACTTAAGGAACGTCATACTGATGCAGCTGAATGAGCTAATTAGCTCAACGTGTGATCCAAGCTGCAAAGAACTTCCAACTTATCTAGTGATATGTTCGGGGATGACTTTTTGTTCGCATGAGGTTGTCAATGTGCTTCTGTCACAAAGGAATGATGTTGTATGGGACCTAATAGGGCATCTGAGTTAAGATGTGGGTCAGTCTATTTTGGAACAGGAAGACTTTTTTGACTTGCGTCATAAATTTAGAAAAGAATGTCTGACCCACATGTTTCTTTGTGATGAGACTGGTGTCGCACAAATCCCAACACCTACCCGTTACCCAAGCTGAAGCCTGGGGTTCAGAAACTGAAATAGTTCCAAAGTGTTTGGTGACTTGCCCGATGCAGGGGGGCATGCTGTATTTTCAGCCAATGAGACAGCTGTTTCACATTTCAGAAAAAGGTTAAAGCAGGATCTAATGTTGCCCTGCTCATAAACAACCTTAGACCCAGTAAGTGTTATGTCATAGCCAAACTTAAAGAGGCAATTTATCCCATAGCCTGTCACTCAAACCAGAATCATTTTTTAATGTCTTACTAAACAACATAACAAACTTATCATTGCACAGGATGTACCTGTAACAAAATACAAATCCAGGTCCTTCATGTATCACATGACAATGTGGAAATTTATATTGTAGCTGTTAAATCCCCTTAGCCTACTGTCTATGTGCCAAAGATTACTGGAGCAATACATTAAACACCAGAACGCTCAAGGAGGTTGGGAAAGGACCTTGAATAGCTTGTATTTGTCAGTAAAAGGATATGCAAGGGTAATAAACTGTGTTGAGTGTTGTTACGGGCACACAAAACCCAGACAGTGATGCAGGTTTTGTTGAGATGTGGCACCAGATAGAGTTTTTCTGTCTCTTGACTGTTAAAACCTGTTGAGGGAAGTCCTGAGGGAAAATGACAGGACATTAATAAACAATCCAACATTTATTTTAGGTTTTCTGAATTTATGAGTTGGTGCTAAAGATAAACAATCATCGAAGCTGCCTCTTTACTTTAAGTCTTCTCCAGAGACTGTATAATGAATAGACGTAGTCACCCATTCAGGTATTGTTTCTGAAGCAAAGTTTTGAAGCCTATTGTCTGCAGTTGCCATATTGGAATTGCTGACTCAACCTAACTTTGGTCGATCTAGCAAGAGGAGCTCTAGCACTGAAGCTAACTAGAGAGGTGCCAGCCTGATAACCCTGGTGATGTGCTGGCTCTCACTGACCTTTTCTCCCTGTTGATCTTCATGCTTCGGTGTTGGGGGACTTTGGGGTTCATGTGGTAGATTATGTAAATGTTTGGTACAGAGTGAATGTTGGGGTGAGGGGATAATGGATTGATAGCCTGTCCACATGTAAGTCAGTGTTTCTGAAAAGTCATTGTTTTGTTTGCTTTACGTCCACACGTAAACAGAGTTTAAGGGCACTGAGAAAAGAGGTTTTCGAAAACACTATACAAGGTGGAGATTTTTGTAAACTCAGTTGTTTCATTGTTGTGTGGACAGCAAAAACAAAGGTTTTCAGAAACGCTGACATACTAGAGCAAAGGTGTCAAACATATGGCCTGTGGGCCAAAACCGGCCAACCAGAGGGTCCAATTCGAGCCGCGGGATGGCTCTGCAAAGTGAAAAAATTGCAGAGAAGACCATAACTTCAATTTTTCCGTAACTACTATTTCAAATGAATCCTCTGGGGGTCGCAAAATCAAAGTGCTGACGGAGCGCACCTGAATGGTGAGGTGAGGAAAAAGAATACTTGCTGTTTGCATAATCCAGTTGAAATTCATAAAGACTTTTAAGGGCACATCATGATCCAATTAGCACTAAAGTTTATGTATGTGAACTTGACACAGCACGAGCGGTGGATCCACAATCTTTGAAAGGAGCCACGTATCGTGCGTGTGCTTACCATACATGTGCATGCTCACAGGTGCGCTCCATCACTACTAGCACTACACCCTTGTATACAACACTGTCCAGCAAGCAAACTGTTCACGCTGGAGCTGTGGGTTCCACAATAGTCAAATTTACCTTCTTCTAGGGATGTTAATTTCAAGTATTGGAAGTGTTAACGATCAATCATTGATTAATCATAAAAAGATACGTAAACGTTTTTTTATGTCAAAAACAATGCCAAATGCATTTTCCCCTGAATCAAATTCTCCTTCACAACACAATTTTTGATGGTATTAAATAGCTACGGATCATACTGAGGTGTAGAAATGTAAACACCCTGAATATCAACATGTGGAGCAGGCTCAAAATCTCAGCAGACATACAATCATAAAAGGCTCAGACTACAACATGTGGATTCATGGCAACAAGAGAACTGAACAGAAACATATTTAACACTCAGTGTCCGGTTTTCTGCCTACGTGTTATTATTGAGAAAATAAGCATGTGAATGCTGTCAGGTGTCAGCACAAAATATGAGACCACGTGATGTTTGTTCCACGTGATAGAAAATTGAAACAAAAAATATGTTCAAGTAAGTTCTTAGCAATCAATTCATCCATACTCGATTAATTGTTAACATTCCTACCTTCTTCATTATTATAATGGATCTGTTTTTCATTTCACTCTGTCAGGTGAATCTGTGCTGTGTGTTTGGTGTGTTCGCAGAAGGTTTCAGTGCTTAAAGAATATAATATATAATATAGTTCATTAAATGTGAACATTTACAGAACTTGTACTTCTATCTTTTTATGCACTAAAACAAAAGGAAACATTTGGAGTTTTCATTATTTATAGGTTATTATTTTATGATTTCAGATCAACTTGGGCTGTATGTGGCCCCTAAACTGAAATGAGTTTGACACCCCTAGAGCATGTGACAATATGGCAGGCTAGCGGTTTGTTTGCATCTGTGCAGCACGTTAAGGTTTGATTGCATGTTTAGATGGAAACCTTGCTTTTCTTCATAATTTTACAGCTGCACGAGGGTGAATAAATATATCACGCTCAATAGTTTTTAATTCACTAAACCATACTCAGTTTAAAGAATGTTATTTACAATCACTGCTCATTCAAAGAGACGTTCAATAGACATACACACACTGTTCTGCTATGGTGTTAAATGTGATGGACTGAATATACAATCTCACCACCTACTGGCTTGGCATGCTTATGCAGGCGTTTTCAACCGTTTCTGCATTGTCGTGTGGTCAGTGAAATATTCAGAAACAACAGGATTTTTTTTAAACAGAGAAAAATTATCAGCTTTTACAAATATCAACATATGTGTGAGCTTGTCATTTTCATTAAGAACACAAGTACCTTGAGTTATTTTCAGAATGTGCCCTGCTTCTTGCAGCAGGTATAAGTAAGTCATGAGAAGACAACAATTTGACCTACACTACTATTTCTGAATTGAACACAGACCATGTTCTGTTCCTGGTCTTCTGTTTTTCGGTCTTTAGTGAGCCTATAGGTCTTGGCACCAATCATCACCTCAGCCCTCTCCATTCCAGTCACTGTGTCTTTATTCTTGGCCCAAACTTTGGCTTCATAACAGATGGTGTGTTGCCAACATTCTGCCTGTTCTGAACTCTCCATGCCACTGCCTGATCAAACCTGCCTGCACGTTGACAGCTGCTGAAAGACCTTGTCCTCGTAAACTGCCTTTTAACTCTATCTCCTCTGTACTCGTGTCTGTATTTTAGTCCAGCTTCATATCTGAGCTACCCAGTTCATGACAAGTTTAATGAGTTCTTGTAATCTGTATCCCGTGTTGGCCCATCCTTCAGCTTGAATTATTTAATTGGTGCTCAGTGTCTCATTACGGTTTAGGTCTTCTGTGTGCTGATTCTTTTTTCTAGGAACAACCTTAATTATTAAGATGAACTTATGTGACTCAAGTTATTACTCTTTGAGTTAATTTGACTTTAATGAATACCATTCACAGGCCACAAATGTTTGGCTCTTTATTCAGAGCCATAACCTGGAATGCATATCAGTTTAACTAAGAACTACTAGAAAAATGTTAATAATCGTTGAACATACTTTGAGGAGTTTTGAACTGGTTTGAAACATCTCAACTTACCAGTAATTGTGACTCCTCTTCAGGAAGCAAACCATTAGCAGCAAGTTGTAGATACTCAGAGGGATATTTATAAAACTCATTACTGCTGCTACACGGGAGGATTCAACAAAGTGATTCAGAGAACGCCAAACCCAAGAACTTTTGTTTATATGCAACAGTTTTTGTTGTCTGTCTATTCACCATTAAAGTTATCCTCTCCATTTAGTCATGAAAAACAAGAACATCAAAGAAAACTTACCGTCAGCATTTTCATTGATAAAATAAATGCTGGACAAGTCTCCAAGTCTCGGGTCCACAGGATGCGTGGTGTTACGTTTTCAGCTCCGTCTCGGGAGCGTGCCCCCGCACCGCTCCGCCAGAGATCGATTCAAGTCTATTTCTGACAGAGCCCGTGCCCAGCACTTGTCAATAAGCACAGAAAAGAACGACCTGGACAGGAATTCATGCACGAGGATCGCATGCAACATCTGCCAATCTCAAAATAAAACACCATGCACGGACTCCCGACCATTTAATGATCGTATAGATCTCATTGATTGTGGATGTAAGCTAAAAACAGCCACATATGTGATCCAGGTCGACTACAACAGGACTTTAAGATGATAACTGTGCCAGAAGGTAACAGGACAACAAAATAGAGCCGATTTATTATTATTAAACTCGCGGTTAAACTGTTGAGTTTCGTTTTTGCAGGTTTAGAACCTGCAAAACAAAACTTAACAGTCATGCAGTATACTCAGTGATGATTAAAGCACAAAAGTAATGGAATACTGTCCAAATGAGCAGAAATTCAACCACAGAAAGGTTCTGTGTCCTGTTGTTTGTATGTGGTTCTCTCTATGCTGGACCGAGCTGATTCTGCCTGCTCTGAGCTGGCGCTACGCTCCTAGGGCGGGAGCCCTTAGATGGAGCAAAGCCACGTCGCAGCCGTAACGCGGCGCACACGCATCCTGTGGACTCCCCGGGTCAGTGTTGAAAAACACTGAAAACTAAGAACCTCAACACGATTTATTTAACATGACTTTACTAAGGATCACAGAGTCTTTGGGTAAACATTGTCAATTAGCTGAGCAAACACCACCAGCTAGTGTTGCAGTCAAGGCCACATTTGCTCTCTGTTCTGTGTGACCAAGACATGTCAAAGACCAGAGTGCATGAGACCAAGAGGGATCGTGACCGAGTTAAGACCAGGACCAACAGTGTTTTTCAATTGACAGCAACAAACAAGGTTCGGTTTTGTCTTTGTTGTCTTTCTTTTGATATGTTATAAGAGCCTTTTGACTCCTGAAGTTCAGTTTTCGTCATCATTAGTTTAACTTTCGCTTTTGATCAGAGTTAAAACAGGGTTTTCTGTTGCTTGTCAGCTCGGGTGAGGTAGGAGGTCGTAGCGGTAGCTGCGCATGATTATTTTCATATTAGCCAAGCGCATTTTCTATTTTCTTTAGTTAATATTTGTAGTGTTTTTATCTGTTTGGTTATAGGCGCTGACTGTGGTAATCCTGTGGCAGGTATTTAGCTGTGCCCTTCTCTCAGTGTGCCTCCAGAGTATGTGATTGAATGTCTATTTATTGCTTAATTAAATGACTTTGCAGACATCTCTCGTCACAGGCATACACAATCTCTCCTCCTGTCGTCTGTCTCTCCATTCATTGATGCATGAGTGCAGGGGGCGTGTCACCACGAAAGTTGCGTCCCTAACAGGTGGGAAAAACACAAATGAATTGAGAAAGGTGGGTTTTCTCTTATCACAGTAATGACAGTGACACAGAGTGCCACAGTGGTGGTCTCGACCGGTCTTGATTTAAAATACGGAGGTCACCCTTATAGGCCCCCTTTGCAAGTCTACATGCCTGTGCTGTTTACACATTGCAAGACCGACTGCACAAGCAACTTTTTCTCCATTGTCCAAAAGGGGCCACCACATTTGGCAAAAGCTGAAACTTACTTACAGTTGTTTGATTAAAAGAGCCATGCATGTAATGTGCACACACATTCATGAATGGAGGTGTGGACTTTTGTTTAAGTCAGGTGAACAAGTGGCGGTTGATGACACATGGTTGTGTAAGCATATTGAGTGAAACAACAAAATCTAAATAAGAGCTAGAAGGCGAAACCTTTTCATGTTATGTAACTTGAACCTAAGCTATGGAAAGGTCATGTCTAAACAAAAAGTACTGAAGAAAATGAAAAACTTTGTAAGAACTTACTTTGGTTAATTTTGCATCACTTATTAAAAAGTTCTCTGACTGCAAATTCTTGCCAGTAAGGCTTTATGTATTTTTCTTTTTTATTCACAACTGTTTGTACAACAATATTTTGACATTGTGATAGATCTTTCCACACTGTGTCTTGAAAACAGCTCTTTCCACATTGTGTCTTGAAAACAGCTCTTTCCACATTGTGTCTTGAAAACAGCCTGCTGCAGTCTGTGATTTGCATGTCATTTGAGACAAGTGTTTCCTCTTTATCACTGCTCTTCGTGAGTAAGAGGAAGGTTTTTGGTCAACCTCAAGCCACAATATTGCAGCAGACAGACTCTTTTGCATTGTTTTACTATCATTAGTTGAGGTACACAGTTGCTTACACATAATTTTAGTTTCATGCCACTGAGGAAATTGCCTAATCTTGTGACTTGTTAAAACTAATTTGACATGCCACGATCTAATGTTACGCATCTAGTCTATCTATTAACACCTGCTCTCTTGGGTTATAACACAGACTGTATATTAATATGGACACCATAAGTATTCACTGACTGCGAAGCCAAAAGATTTAAAACTCCCCCTTCTTAACAGCAAGCTTAGAGTGTAAAGATTTGAATTGGCTGAGGAGGCCCACTGGTTTGGAAATCCACCCTGAGCTCCCTTGTCTCGTTGGTTCCTCTGGATCACTGCTGTGATAACATTTATTGTGATTTGGCGCTATATGAATAAAGATTGATTGATTGATTGATTAATCTTCTCATTGACTGACCTTTCTGACACTCTTTGCTGATCAGCAGGTGTTAATTCTGACTTTTAGTTCTAGGTAAGACAAAATGAGTGGTAACTACCAAGAGGAAAATTTTACTGCTCAAGGCTTTCTCTTCTAAGTCTCCAGAGACAAAATTGAGATTCTCACTTCAGCCTCATACAAGTTTCAAATTGTTTTCATTCATTTCTCATTGGTTTCTCCTAAAATTCACTAGGATAAATAGTTGAGACCATGACATGAGTTTTATTTTAGACTTAAATGAGAGATCTCATTAGTGGCAAATTTTCTTATCTTTTTTTAAATATGTTTTTGGCCTTTTTGCCTTTAAATGACAGGACAGCTGAAGAGAGACAGGAAATCTGGGGAGTAGTGAGCGGGGAAGCCATGCAGGAAATGGTCAACCCGCTGGGAATCGAACCGGTGACCCCTGTGAAGAGTCTAGTGTATTAGTCGACCATTTTTGCAAAATGCCGTGAGTTGTAAAAATTCCCTTTCTGCAAGTGAAAATACAAGTTCCTCTTTTCTTTAAATTTGCATTTTCAGAACATAAGTCCTCTGATGTAACAGAGGAAATGCACCACATACACTCGCACACCATGAGACGTCATGGAAAAATACTGCACTGCACTGTGTGAAAAGCTCTCCCTTGTAGCGTGGCAGAAAGTGTCAGCTGGTTTTGTACATTCGTCATAATGTAGATGAAGCTACTTGTTTGCTTCTCTGTTGAGAAATCACCTAACTGCTGTCATGAAAAAAGTAAAACATACCCTTAGCTTCAGCTTAACAGGTATTTGTTGTATGTCAGCTCTACATTACTCCTTATAGTCCCACCTCCAAGGCAAGAATGTATTCTGCCTTTGCCTTATGCAGTGTGGGTGTGCCTTTTCTTACGTGTTCTACTCAAGAACAGTTAATTTGAAAATCACCCATGATAATATGTGAGAATCCTCTATCTGGTCTCAAGTTCCCATTTACACAAGGATTAGTCCTACCTTGTATGTTCTAGTCACAACAGACATGTTTTAACTGGAACTGGCAGCGCCCTATCTGTCAAAACATGAAGGAAGCACAATCATTCAAAACATTGCCCATCTGTAAACACCCTGAAGTCAAATTACCTAGAGGTTACTATATATTCATCTATCTATAACATCACGCGCCATAGTCAAACATACTTAGAATACATGCTTATAACACACATACCTGCAACATTACACTTGCACTCTAACCACGCCATGCTCTTTCAACTTTTTTACATGACATTTAGTTAGAAGGCTCTACCTCAGTACATTCAAACCCCCTACTGCCCTCATGTCTGAAAACGTGTTGCCAAGTGCCCTCCTCGGATGTCTTTCTAGTAAATAAAACATCATAAAATGTCCTCTCTGGAGCCTTTTCAGTGTAAAACATGCAGAAAATGTTGTTGCAAGGTTTATGAGTTCAGTTTAATACTCCAGAAAGTATTTGTTATATATATATTTTTTATTTTTTTTATTTTACATTAAACCATTTAAAAGAACCATTTAAAAAATAACATAAAAAGTTACAAAATTGTGAGCTTCGTGCAGGAAGTTGAATTCTTTTTTTAAATCATTTATCAATAATTTTGTTCTTAGAACAACCTAAAGGAAGCAATATTTGATGGCATAAATACTGCATGCAATCTTAGAGGTCATAGTTTATTTGGTGCATTCAAACAAAGTAACCACCTCTCCACTGGAAAATCGGAACGTGGTTTGACAAGAGACTGACATGTTTTGTCTGCCCTCTAAAAACAGAAACATGTTCCTACCCAGGAAAAATGTGAAAAACACTATACGTGTTACATGCTTTGGCTGACATGTCTTGTTTTGTGTGTTACAGTATGGAACAAAGCACATCAAGTGGGTGAGAGCACACAATGTTGCAGGACATAACCATAACATAACCCCTCATTTGACACTTCTAATTGTAAACTGTGAATACATGGGCCAGACGTGACCATCAAACAGGCCGGGGGGGTCTGGCACCGAGTGGTTCCTTGAGTTCAGTTTAATACTCCAGAAAGTATTTGTTATCTATATTTTTTATTTTACATTAAACCCCTCAGTTTTAAAATATCCATTTAAAAAATAACAGATCAAAAGTTACAAAACTGTGAGCTTCATGCAGGAAGTTGAATTCTTTTTTTAGATTATGTATCAATAATTTTGTTCTTTCCTTTTACCACCCTAAGTTTTCTCAGTAATATTCTCCAGAATGTTAGAAGCTCAAAATGTTCACTGAACAACCTAAAGGAAGCAATATTTGATGGCACACCGGTATGAACTTGAAAGCTTAACATGGCTTGATGCATAGCTCGTTTTTTATTTCAACAAGTCTGTTAACAGATCAGACTGTTCAGACTGTATTTTAATGTAAATGAAAGAATTATTGTCTGAAACCTTGACCCCCGACACCAGTCATCTGGTAAGTGACTTGTTAAGTGAAGAGTGATTAATATTAATATTTAATTTACTTGCATTGATAATCATTTACAGTAGATCACATGCCTCTTGACCCCTTCCTGTAAAGAATCGATTCTGATGACTTAACAATAGATAGCGTGTGCCTTATTTTTGGTAAAACTACTGGGAGTGACAAGGCTGACAGCAGCATCTCATGAAGCCAACACACACACTTTTACTCTGCAGTATGTTTTTTTTTTACTCAGTTGTCAATACTGTGGATACATCCTGTAGAAAATAAGAAATAAAGTAAATTATAACATATGAAACAGTAAACTCAAAGGATCGGCAGTTCTGATTTTGGATAGATCCCTTTGAGAATTCAACCAAATTAATCTCATTCCATTGCCCGATTATTCTTTTAGCTGGTCTTCTGGGACAGCAGGTGTCACTATGCTTGCATTGTTTTGGCTGCCTGCATTGACACTGACACCACACTGTTGATCCCTCAAGCTGAATTTAGTACAAAATGTGCCTGACTGGCAGCCAAGCTAAGCCAACAAATTTGCATGTCCCAAGTACAAGTAATGTCATGTGAAAAGAAAAAAATGAAGTTCTGTTTGTGCAATCTTGATTGCAAGACAAGATCACTTTAATGAAAAACATCTTACAGCATTATAATGGCATGTGAAAGAACGTATCAGTACCAGGTGGTTGTTTCTATGAGGAGTACCTGACACCCTAACAAATCACCAGGGATGGGGCTAGGGGGGAGTTTGTGCATTTCAGTGACATTTCTTGTTTCAAATGGGCGAGAGCACGCAATGTTGCTGGACATAACCATAGCATAACCACTCATTTGACACTTCTAAATGTAAACTGTGAACTGCACTATCAAATCATGAAATTAGCTGTGAAACCCACTTTATGTAAAAGGAACTGTATAAAACTATTTCTCTCTTCAAGGTTCAGAGCATGTTGCGTAAGAAAAAATGTTGTTTGACGTATGCACAATTCTGCAGAGCTGCCCTGTCTTTCTTCACCTGGTATTAACATGCACTCTGTGTAACCTGATCACAATTGCATAACTCTAAGTATGGCCGTCCACCCCTGGCATTCACTTAGCAAACATATGCCTTGGTATACAGTAGGTCTCCAGATGTACACTGATGACACAGTTGTTTGTGTACCAGTTAAAACTTGTGATGCTGTTGTAGATAAGCTAACTAAAAACTTGCAAAAATATCAGCTTGATACCTCTTGGTTGACACTGAACACTAAGAAAACTAAATCAATCTGTTTCTCCATTAAAAAGTTCCCTGCAACAGAACCACTGTATGTCAGGATTGCCACTGCATGTCAATATTAAATGATTAAAACCTCTGTTAAAATTTAAAAGCATTTGAAAAATATTTATCAAAGAACTAAGGCTAATCTCTGCTGTTTTCAGATGAGAAGAAACCGCTTAACGCTCAACTGTGCCTTTCAATTTTTAAATACAATGATAATGTCACATCTGTCTTATGGCTTGACAGCCTGGCCCCAGTCACTTATCAAATCCTTAGAGAGCCTTTACAATCAGGCCTTACAAATCCTGTAGGGTCATAATCTATAGGTGTCATTCTGGAGGTGTGTCTAACAATCGGTTGCTGCACCTCAATCAAGGTAACGGTTACTAACCTCTTCTTTTTTATTTCACTTCCATTTTTATTATTTTACTCTCTTAAAAGCCCTTCTAGGGACAGGTGTTGCATATTAGCATTCACTACAATCACTTTGATGCTTGCATTGGATGGCTGTTCTCAGTTTGTCTATGTATACTGTCTGTGTATACTGTGTCTCTAAATGTATATTGGGTGAAAACTCACATTAAGATATCACTTCCTTGCTCTACACGAAAATCTGTTGTTAGCCTCAGTTGTCTAAAATAAACATGGCTCATTAAATACATGGAATGACATGAAAGATAGTGACGCTAACATCATTTTGCAAAACATAGCAGAGTAGTTTCAAAATAGACAAGAATTGCAAGCCAGATGTCTGTCTCTTAACTTCATTCACTGGTCACAGTCTTCCAATGCAGTCTAAAGCACACATGGACAATACATAAGGAATTTGGACAACTACATCAACGAATGTTGCCTTGGTAAATGGCTCTCAAGTCTTCCTCAATGCATATTGGGAGCATTCACGTGTAAAGGCTATTCAGTTCTGATGGATAATGCAAGATACATTTTAATAACAAATGAGAGCCCTAACACCTTGGTTCTGCCCTCCCTCTCTGGTTGACGTCAAGAAAGGGTATAATTTCAGTAACTGATCAGCTAGTGTTTGCCAAATCACCATTCTAAAGATGAGGCCTGGAAGGAGTAAGAAGGGTGTGATCCCTCGCATTGATAGGCCCCCAATTGTTTTAATGTACAAGATCGAAGAAGATGAAAAAAAACAATTTCTCTAACATTTGCTGTGCAGTGGGTTGAGACAGTGCTACCTTGAGTGCACAGCTTGGATTTCACACCATGCTGCAGTGTTCTGCATTCAAACATGAAATTGATAAAAGGTTGACCTTGTTCAAGCACACTGAAGCACATCGCAATGGACTTAGACGAATAACTCAAATCAGAAACTAATAATACCTTGAGTAAATTGTACACATGTAACAGCTTAGATAGCTTATCTAAACAGTGAGACTGAAGTTGTCATTTACCCAATCAAATAAAACTGCTTTTTTTCATCTCCACCTCTCTTTGTTTCTATCTTTATGAATTCCAAAGCTTGGGAGAAAATCAACTACTTTTAAGAAATATGTCAGAGGAGTTCCTGTGTTTTTTCTGGCCAAAGGTCTGTTCAGCTACCATTGGCTGCTTTGCCAATGCAAATTACAAATCATTACACCGTGCACGTGGTAAACTGCTGTTGGTGCTACTTGTTCCCTTTTCTGTTCCCTTGAGGAAAATTTGTAGCTCACTCTTCCCTGGCTTTGTTCAATTGTGCTAGCATGTTATAAGCATTCAAAACTGAGGAGTCATAGATAAAGTCTCCTTTGACCTATTTTCAGGTCTCTGTATCAGGAACATATCAGGCTACAGGACATTTTTTAGTTCCTTTACTGTGCATAATGACTTGATATAGTTGCACATGGAATAGTTGATGTTCCTTAACTGAAAAACAGAGAAATTCATTGTAGACCTACTCTGTGACTTCTAAAATGAGATTCTTTTGAGAAATTGCTGAAATGTACTTTTCAGATTCAGTCTAGGGTATAGTGTCCTTGACAGAATGTCAGGACTGACAAAGTGTGTGTCACTGATATTTTTATTTTTAAATGATTTTGGATGCTTAGAAACGGTTGAAGTTGTTTAGAATCAGGGGGTTCACAGGAAATCTCTCAAGGTTGGGGACAATGCTGATAGTTGATGTGCGTCACCCTGTCGCTGCAGGAACAACAAGGAGTAAGTCAAACAACGCAATACACTGAGATTACTACAGTGGGTTACATTAGTTCTGTTTTATGTAATATGTAACACTGCACTTGTCCTTGTAAAACGAAATCTCACCCTTAACATGAACCCCTGCCATTAACAGAAACATGGGCATGGGGGCTGTATTCTACATTTTTTTGCAACTTTGCAAATCCAGTCAAGCATGCACAGATCACACAATGAAAGACCAGATATTAGGAAGTGATAACGCTGACAGACTTTAAAGCCCTGTTATCAGCTTTTCTTTACTCATTCTTCAAGCTGCAGCTACTGTAGTCACATCTTGTTCTCAGCACAACTGAATGCAACCCATGGACTGTATAATACATGGACGTAATCTCTTTGCAACATCACCCGCTTGTTTCTGAAGCTTATCAATGGCAGTATTGGAAATACTGACTCAACCTTACTTTTGGTCAAGCTAACAAGAGGCAAAGAGGTGGAGTTGAAGCAGGCCTCTAGCGTCCTTTAATATCTTTAAAAATTACAAGTTATTAAATTCATCCCTGAAACGGTGTTTGCAGAGAGTGGAAAGAGCTAATCAGACCAAAACCGTTTCTTGAACCAGGCTGTTAACATGTTTATTTTTGTAAAGATCAGCTTTTTTGAATTGGTGTGTATGTGGTTTCAGGTGCTTCTTCAGCCAGCCTCAAGTGGACCCTCCAGGAACTAAGGTTTGTAGCCATTCAGCATTGGCTTTATATTTTAAGAACAGAGGTCACAACTTGGTGCCACTCCATCAATGTTTGAAATCCGTGAGCATTTTTGCCATTTCTACTCATAATTGCACAGATAAAGAATAATGTTTTGTCAAGAGAGATCCTCCTTTTAGATGAGAAAACATGTTGTGGGACCTTGCTCATTTCAGGTGTCCTGAGCTGTTCCAATTCTCCCCATAGTATTGTCATTGAATCATATCTCTTCTTTTTTTTTTTTACCTCCATGAGTGCCTCTGAGACGGATCAAGGATGCTGTAGGATTATATACATAACTCACTCTTGCCTGATATCAAATGTCTTCATCTACATTTCCTTACAGTTCTATGTGCAAAAAGCTGCATATATTTTTGTGGTTCAAGGAACATTTTACGACCTAGGATTTTAGCCTATACATTTCAAGGTATCCTTTGACAAGAGTTTCTAGGTACTCTTAAGTGTCTATTTCAAGGTAATCCCTTTGTTGTTGATTGCAAGAATAGGCCTTTAGTATCAATTTTATGATCTTCCTTTCTTTAATTTGACAAGACCTGTATTGAGGCAAGTTTTAACTTTCTAGTTTGTGACTGATATTAGTGGTCTGCAATGTGAAAATTTAAGCAGGACTCTGGTAGTAACAGAGGCGGAATCGGGGGAAGACCATGGTGATGTGTAACATCAAGGCCGGCACGGCAGGGCAGAACAGCACTGAGTCAGTACGTATGTGGCACTCCTGCTGTGTGTTTACAAGCTGTGTGTCACGCTCCTGCAACGCCGTAACGGGAAGTGAAATCAAACACTTGGACACCAACAGTATGCCGGTTGCAAAGTGTCAGTACAGTTCTGTTATATAACCAGCTAAAACCTCCTCCCAGGGTGCTTTCAAAGAGCACAGGCCCAATCAGGGTTGCCATGCTTTTTGGACCTTGGAATACTATCCTCAGCGTTACATTGTTTTTAGTATTAATAAGAAATGATGGAATGGTAAGGCATTAAACTATAATGCTTGACACAGTACATATAACACCTGCTGACCAGCAGCATTTTAGTACTGTCATAGTATGCACAGACTTAAGCTAAAAGAGCTGATAGGCTCAGGTGCAGCTAAGCAGAGCCACTACACATTATATTTATGTTGCTTCAAGAAGGATTTTGTCTTTCTTTTTAGTATCCCTGCTTAGCTGTTGTTTAGTTTGTAAAAAAACATGTATGATAAATTAATAAATGTCAATCTATCTTTACTTACTTGATTCACTCCATAAACTTAAAATGTACCTTTCCATTTTCTGAATCAAAAATCACTGCTGTGGGTGATGACACTGTATGACATATTTGTAGCCATTGATGTATCATTAAACTCTGTAGAGGTTGTTTTCTGTATTGCACAACACCTTGTACCACAGAGGTCAGTTTTCAATTGTATTTCCACAACAAAGATGCCCTCAGTACCAGTGTTGCCAGGTAGACAATGCCAACTGTAATAGAAGTCGCAAATATTCCTTTTAGGCCGACAGGATGACAGCCATTGTGTGTTTATCATGGTTTTGAGTTCGACTACCATAGAGATGAAAGTTTGAATGACTTCTTAAAACTGCCAAGTATGAGATGACAGTGCTGATGCCATGTTATTTGGCGAACAATATAGTGGCCGCGTAACTGTAGACCTGCTGATTACCTACATTGTTTCTGTGATGGCAGAGACCAGGTGAACTCCATTGCCCATAGACACATTTATTTTGTATGGCAGTAAAACCCAAGTATGGATGGAATTTCAATCATGGAAGTGAATGAAGTATAGCTGAACAATTATTTTAAACAGATGACGTGGTTATGCTTTACTGTTAGAGAGCTATACACTGAGGAGTTATAGCTGGTTATGAAAAAGTCTGCAATGAATACTGAAGCATCCATTGCACCTACATAAACAAATAATGATTCCATAAGCAATGACATTGCTGATGGTCCTACAGCCAAGGTTATTATTATTAAAACGCTACGGAAGTAATGGACACTAGATTGTGGAAAAAAAGTTTTAATAAATGAAATAAAGACACAGCATTACAAAAAGTATATAGCCTATTTTATTATTGGGTTTTTTTTCTAAACTAACAAAACATTTGAAATTATCTACAGACAAATTAAATCAAATTGTAGAGAAAATGTTTCTAGTTTTTGTCTTCAAGGCAACGCATATCTGTTATTAGGTATGAAGTCTGATCCAGTCGCTTGTGGGCAGCAATATAGTATTCCCATTTAGCATTAATTTGCATCTCCAGTGACCACATTGAGGCTGTGCACAGAAATACAGGGCATATTGTGTCCTCCTGAGCGAGGGACAGAGCATGACGGACACACAGAGACTATTGATACGCTGAATTAGTCTTCATTGCGATGCTTTTTGTAATGCTAAAAGAACTTGTAGATCACAATGTCATGAACTCACAAAGCTTGCTCATGGATCACCATATGACCAAGCGGCAACCTCCAGTCTTAAACGATGAAGCCCATGCGGAAGTGTTATAAACTGCAATACATCAAGAATCCGCTTGAGGCTGTCTGCAGAAACACCGGAAACCACATAGACATGACTGGGAAACGACGATCTTTGCAGCATTAATAAACATGTTTACAGCCTGGTTCAAAAAACGGCTTGGCCCTACAACGCTAATCTCTCTAATGGCACACACTGTATGGGGGGTGAATTTTTTTCTAACGTGATGGTTCAGAAGATATTAAGATTTCAAGTTTTTGCCCAAATAAGGACATGACTGACGTGACTCCTGGTCGGGAACACATAGCTGTTGGCTAGGAGGCTCACACTATGTCACACTCTGCCTGGTTGAGTTCCGCATTTCCAATATGGCTGCTGCCGTTGATTGGCTTCAAAACAACTCTCAGGAACAGATGGGTGACGTCACGGATACTACGTCCATATTTTATACAGTCTATGCATATGACCCATTCTGTCTCACCCCCCTCCCTTGTCAGACAGGATCATTCTGTATTATTAAATGAAACAGTCTCCTAATGAATTAATTAAGACTGTATGTCATTTGTTTTCATGGACACCTGGCTGCAATGTTTGAACAATGTCCTTACATGCTTGCTTGACATGAGCAATTGAAAAAAAGCTTCTCATGAGAAACAGAGGAGAAATACTAAATTAGTAAATTATGACAGGAGCTTGGTCCATCAACCAACTCTAGAGATTTCCATGAATATGGGGAGAATGGTTGGTCCCATAAGTGGCATACTGTCAGACCATTGTGGTGAAATGTGTCCCAGACCTCCAGAGGCCTGTGTGATCTGATATAAAAGCTCATGGGTGTGTTTTCACCTGCTTTGTAAGGCTTGTGCACTTGTGTAACAATCACCCTGGAGGCATGTTGATACCAGGTACAAAGTGAGTCTGTCATGTTTTTGCCAACATCTACAACCACTGTACTATCCTTTTTTCTAATTACTTATACCCGCCCCACTGACTGACATAAACCCATTAAAGTTTGTCTTTTGTGGATAGTTGTGGTTGTTTTTGTGAGCACATTTTAAAAAAAGTTTTTTTTCCAAGTTTTAACATACAATACTTTGCTGGCTCTTTTGGGTCATTTTCAAAATAATAAAAACTAGACAAACGAACCACCATCATAGACTAATTAAAACTAAACTGAAATTAACAAAAAAACATTCAACACAAAATAAAAAATAAAGCTAATGAAAATTTCAAAACTATCACAGCCTTTGTGTCCGCACGTTCCAAAAGCAGCTTTAGGTGTTAAGAAAACAGGTTTTGAAAACACCGCATTTTCATTTTCATAAGAAAACACCACTATGCAAATAACCTTTTAAACATGTACAAGACAAGATCAGAACATAGAGGGTACCATTTTGTCCACAGGGTTGGCCAAAGTCAACACAAACAGAGTTCCTCATAAGAGCTTTAAAAAGACAGCATGCTCTGATAGGCCAACAATGAGGGTGTGTTGCAGTTCTGTTGGATAGATATAACCAGGCACTGAAGACAGCTGATGACTACAGGTATGCTGAAGTAGACAAGGCACTTAACCCTGTTGCTGGGGGCTCAACTGCTGCTGTGCTATCAGTGTGTGAATGGGATTTGTCAATACTGATGTGGGTTTTACATAACATTCTCTGCCACCATTGTGTGAATGTGACATGTAATAAGAAAGCGCTTTGAATGATCAGAAAGACGAGAGAAAACACTATTTTAAACACAGTCCATTTACAGATGTCATAGATCTCTTGCTGCCCCACTATAGTCTATGTCTTGCACTCTTAACTTATTTGCTGGTAAACAATAAATCATCTCCTAACTTTTGTTTTTCAATCATATTTTTTCGCTGAGTTGCATGAAGTGCTTCTTTGAATTCATGGTTCAGGTTTTACAACAAAACAGAGTCACCAAAACTTTGACATTTAAAGAAATTTTATTTATTTTAACAAACTTTTATTTAATGGAATTCACTCAATTTCATTGATGCAATGTCTTCTAAAAACATCTGACAACACCAATGATGGTTTGGATGTATCTTTATTGTTATTTATCATCATATTCTGTTTAAATATTTAATAGGTACTACGTTCTCATTTAAGTATCCCATAAAGTAAAGATATAAAGCACTCAGTAATAACACCATATGCTTGCATTGTGTCTGCGTTGACACGTGAACTAGACATGGCATTTAAATCACATACCATTTATGTCTCTTATGTAAACTTATGGTTGGCTGCAGCTCAAGAATGTGTCAGGCAGGTTTAATTCAGCATCCGCCAAAGGGAAAGTTCATTTTTGTTCAATTGTAAGATTGTGGTTTTTGCAACCGCACCATCTAGCGCATTGGATCACCCAGAACCTCACTTTCAGTAGTTGATCTAACCGTAACCCTTACCAGAGGTGGAAAGTAACAAATGGCATAAACATTAGTTATGCAGCTATATTGCTTGCTTTACATTTTTGAGTAGTTTTTAAAATCAGCGCTATTACTTTTGCTTAAGTATTTGCTGTGGAAAGTATTGTACATATTAGCTACATTTACCTAGCATCATTACTGAGTTACTAAAAAGATATCTAAAAACAGACAAGCGTTCTATCCAATGCCAGCAACCAGATGAAGGAATGATGTCTGCATAGCAAGAAACTCAAATCTTCCCAAGAAAATGTGTCTTATTTCTAGTCAACATATCTCATTACACTTTATATAAGCTGCTTTGACCTGACAGGTCTAAATATCATGTTTCAGGATATTTAAAACAAAAATGTTCTTGATAAGTTCCCTGAGATAAGTATTACATTTTGCTTGAGAGGATTGACAGACTGGTAGTTTTGCTTCTACTTTAGTAAAATGTCATTAATGTAACAGTACTTTTACTTAGAATATTTCTTTAGTAGAATATTTCAGTAGTCTTTCCACCCCTGACCTTAACCATAACTGTCACAATAACACAAGATGCAGTCCCAGAATTGTGGTCCTGAAACTGCAGCCATGGCTCTACAGACCCATGGTAGCATATTCCATTAAATGACACCTGTCATTCAATCACAGCCCTTCTATAGCTCTATAGTCTCCCTAGAAAGCAATAAATCCCACAAAAATAACTTTTGTTCATGGGTAGTGTTGTTGGCTTGTGGTGCAAGCAACAGGGAGCAAAAAGGTTTGCTTAAAGTGTCTCATCAAAAGTGATCTGCATTTTCAATATGCCATGGAGGTGAGCATGACTTAACACAGTGTGCTGCTAAAGGGAACTATGCCTCTCTTTTGGATTATTGCTTTGTTTGTTAAGGATTAAATCTTATCACATATTCATGGTTTTGGTTCTCAAAGTTTAGGGACCATTGAAAGAGGTCAATAAAGGACTTCTACACTTTTTCCAGTTCCGCAATGTGATGCTTTTAGTCATTCCCATTACTAATTTGCATATCTGGCAAGTAAAACTGTGTTCATTGTATCTTGAGATAAATTGACTGTATGTCTGATTTCCCTGGTATTACAGAGATGTTTATTGAAAGAACTAGTATCACAACAGAGAAACAAGGATGACATTGAATATTTATTCTGAGGGAAATCACTCCAACAAGGTTGAATCACATAATCATGATGATCTGATACTTCTAATCTAATCTGCATTTCCTACAGAAGTACCTGTGATTTTTAACCTCAGGAACTCACTTTAGAGTGATGTATAATAACTCTAAGGTAATCCTATGAGTGCTATGAGTTCTCAGAAATAGTCAGTGACTTAAGTCCAACCCCCAAAGTCCCTGTTCATAGTGTATACAAACAGCGACACACGTCTTTCCTGCCGGTTCCAGCATTTACAATGACCCCACTAGCCTGTTTTACGACTCTGTTACTATCTCCAATGCTGACTCAGTAACAGATGGCTTTTTTCCCCACCATTTCGACACCATGACAATTATAGGGGGTCAGGAGGGTAACAGTGACGCAACAGTGCCATCATTAACAGTCAATGTAGAGGGAGTACTAACCCCAGCAGAGACGTTTGGGGGTAACAAAAAAAAACAAAAAACAAGAACTTAATTTAGACCCTTTTCCTTGTCGTAGGAACACATTTGCCACCTCTTCAGCTCCCTAGTATCTGGGGAGACCCCCTGGGGTGTAAATACATCATTAGATGAACTCATATGCTGGCTAGTACCTTAATAGAAACAAGCTCTTGTTTTTCCTTACTTGTTGTTGGAGGATACAAATCAGTGTTGTGGTACATCTATTTTCATCCAGAAAGAAATCAGCTCTGACCAAAGACAGCCCCCCTTCTGTGCCAAGTCACTCTTTGGCATGGACCTAACTCAAGGAACATCCAGGAATCACTTTGTTTGGTACAGACAGAGCTGGGACAGAAAAAAAAGAGAGGACGTAAACATAACCAGTGTGAACTGTTGCACAATTTATGCATGCTGAAAGGGTAGCAGCTCACAGGCTGACACAGATGGACTGCTGCCATCATTCCTGATATTTGAGTATTGGCCCATCCACAGCATTGCCAGTATCAGGGTACATGAAAAAAAGGGTATTCTAGCTTTCACTTTACATACATGTTATAATCTCAATAGGTAGGTCCAAAACTCAGGCTTTTCCAGTCATGAAATAAATAAGTACTGTTAATAAGAATTGCTACATACATTTGTAATAAAATGTCAAGGCACTTCTTGGTTTCAGTGTACCACACAGGTGTTTTTACTTACTGAGCTTGGTTAGACCTCCCCTTAGAACGTGCTGCAGACTGTTATTACACAACATCTCGCCAAGGGTAAGCCAGACTGAATCTGGCGCCACTGATGCCCCCCACAATCAACATCTTGTCCTTGATCCAAATGCTGCCTGGGTCTTGTTTATAGTTTAGAAGTATAATTGAGTGATAAATTCATTGGTGCAGGAGCTACTTCAAAATTGAGTTTTCTTTCCACTGTAAAACAACAACAGGGCTCCAGACTTCTGTTTTCCATTAACAGGACTGGCACAAATTCTTAGGTGAGATCTGGAGATGCAGCAGCTTTAACTCAAAAGGTTAGTTAGCTGATTGCAATGGAGAGGGGCCTGTCATGGGGGGCTAAAATATAAACATCAGCTAAAAACAGTTTATTTTTGTCTTATCCCTCTTTGTCAATGTTGCATTGTATCATTGTAACAACTTTACATATACACACATTGTGCAGCATGTACACATCATCAATGATGAACCCTGGATCATAGGGTGTTTCAGGTCTTATGCTGCATTAAAAAAAAAATTAAAAACAAGTTTCCACATGAAGGTAACCAGTCAGAGGTGATAGCCAAAGCAATATTTTTGTATTTATTAGTATCCCACCTCGATTAGAAGTAGGTTGTGGGTCAGATAATGTTAAACCCCACTTTCTGAATTGAAAGCACGAAAACACACTTAAGTCAGAAGAATGACTTTTTATCTCAGGAACACATGAATGCAGCATTACATCATTAGACACCCTCACCTGTGCAACCCAACCAGGGTTTGTCAGTCCCTGTTTTGTTTCCAAGTAGTGAGCTACACCATGGATCACCCCTCTTGTTCCACAACCACTGTGAAGCTTTTTCGGCAGCTTCACTGATGTTCCCGGTGTCTTTTCTCTCCGGTAACCTTCTGATGCTAAAAAGTCTGAGAGCCCATTGAAGACACTGCCCTGGAAATCCCAGCAGCCAACCTCAATAGGTTCCCAGCAGGCCCTCCACCCATTCCCTCTGCAGGCCTCTACCAGCTCAGGGTATTTGGCCCTCTTTTGTTAATGGGCCTCCTCCATCCCAGGGGACCATGAGTTCCAAAAGCACCACTTGCTTCAAACAGTCAGATATTATGACCAAATTGGAGTTGAATGATGTTCTTATGATATGCTCTTGAAACTTAAGCTACCTCCCAAGTTCCACTTTCATCCACCAGTCACAAGTTGAGGCTAGCCCTGTTGAGAACTTGCGCACAGCCTGAGGTTTCTTTCCTGCTCTGACGAAGGTGATGTTATGCTGTGCCGTGACCTGATATATGCTCTGTTGGATCCCTGTACAGATAATATCAGACAGCTACTGCCTTCAACACCTGGTACCATGTATACCTGCCCTCTCCCAAGGCTATATTTAAATATAAATAAATATAACCTGTAACCTCATACGGTTTCATTATTTATTTAGCATAACTACAGCCTTTGTGATTTATGGACATTTTTGTCTTTCAATGAAAGTTTGGCTTACACTCAAATTGATAGCTATATAAGTGACTCCATTCACTGCATTAAGCTGGTAGCTGGAGAGGTGCCAGTTCACTTCCTTGACACTGTCGATGTGCCCAATAGCCAGGCACTGAAACAAAAAGGTGTATTGATGGTGGAGATTTGGAGTGGCACTGCTGCTGAATCACATTTGAAATTGGATTCAGAGGTACAGCACATGGCTGCATGTTTGTCAACCTAAATGATGCTCTGATCGTGGTAACCAGGGAACATAAAGGGATTTAGTTATGGCTTATTATTAAAGTAATTCATTTTTTAAAGAATATTAATTTCCACATATGAAGATTGCAGAAATGTATTGGCTCAAGGAAAGGGTCAAGTGCACATTCGGTAGCTGTTCTTTAAATTGAAATTATTTTACATAAAGAAATTTCAAGACATTTTACATACTTCAACTCAGACAGATCTTATCCATCAAGCAAATGAGTCCAAGACAAATATGCAGGTTGTGCAAAAAAAAGGCAATATAATAATCACTAAAACTCATGAACGATTAGAAGGGGAGGAGAATATTGAGCTGATTCAAACAACAAGAGAAACAAAACCACAAAACTGAGCAGCTGACAAGAAACAAACCCTAAGGACTCACTCCTTGTACAAACACAAAGGTGGCCAGGGATGCCTTAAAAAAGAACACAACAAGGGTTGAAAAGAGGCTCAGTGACAGTGACAACAATGACTTTCTAGAGAAAACTGGACACACTGAAGGAGAAAGTGGTGCTTATGCAGACGAACTACACTGCAACCAGTCACTACCTCCGACAGTGAGTTACTGAGTCAGCACAGGGAACTGGAGCCCAAGACTATATATAAGCTACCAACACCTGCTCCAAATCAAGGGCAATCAGGCCAAACTACACTAAACTCAGAGGCCCAATCTCAATGTCCACCCTCAAGCACTCACTGAATTTGAGGCGCGTTCGATGATTTGACAGTGGGACAGCCCTAAGTCCCTGAGGACTTGGGAAGTCCCACTGCATGTCCCACTGCATTTACAACATTTCCAGAATCACTAAAAATATTGTCTCCTGAGACGTCCTCTCTTCTTCTTTGTAATAATTGCTCTATGATCTACGGCAACAAATATGAGCTCCAATTTATCATAATACACTCAGGGTACTCTTGTCCATAGTTCCCTGTGTACAAGCAAGAAAATATAGTGGGACAGGAAACAGGCGATCTGACTTGTATTGTTATTACACTGCCTACAAATGTTTGGGCAGAGTATTGCAGATGCACAAGTATACAGTGGTCAACGTGGTCATGAGCACTGAGTCAACACAGAAATATGAACCAAGCTTAAGAGCTTTGACTCCCTTTATATATACCCTGAATCCCAGAAAGGATTGTTTTGTCACTTTTAAGCCTGAACTTAAATGTTGATGGCTGCGATTAGGAATGATACCAGAAATGGCTTATCTAAGTCACAAATGTCAGATTTGTGTATTTATGTGAAGCTTATACTCTTTATAACATATCATTCTTTTAGTGCCTCTACAGTGTCATAATGATAAGTAAGATCCCACAATGGGACAGCGACAATACGCAGTTGTGTAGTTCAGTGTAATAGTAGTGCAACCCAAATTCCTCTGTTAATTTGCAACAGGTTGGTAACATGACTGGGTATAAAAGGGTAATCCAGGGAGGCTGAGAATCAGGAGAAATCTGTGCAAAATAATAAGGGGGGGGGGGCAAGGAAGCGAGAGGTCATAAAAAGCTCTCTTGTTTGTCTCACAGCTCTTTGAATGTGTTTAACGATTCGGTATTCTTATACCCTGAAGAGAATAAGTAACATGTTGAATCTTCACTCAAAGTCAGTTGAGCAGACCTTGTCTCGCTTGTTAGATCACTCTGCCAGCTGACCGCTTTGACAAGGCTCACTGAAGGCCGGAATAAAGCTCACAAAGACAAACGTAGTCGTAGTTTGAGTCTTTCATTTTCAGATTTCTGACACAAATTTGGTGTCAGAAATGGGATCGCAAGAGTGAGAGTTTCTGGATTCCAGCTTCAAAGGTGATAATGCACCTCCTGGAGAAACATCTTCAGCCTCATCCTCCCCAGAAAAGGACAGGTTGAGACGGAGGACCTGAGATCTGGGCCAGACTCGCTCACCTCTGCGATTGATAAAGCTCAACGGTGAGAATCTGAAAATGAAAGGAACCTTTTCTCAGTCAGGGAACTTCTCTAGCTTATTTAAAGTGGACTCAGGCAAAGTGGAACACCTGTGGTCTGACCAATCCAAATTTAGAAGTCATGGATGCTGCGTCTTCCACTCCCTAGAGGAGAGGGACCACAGTTCAAAAGCTAGTACAAGGGTATGGGAGATGCATAAGAACTCAGCATAAGTAGCTTACGCATGTTGTGAGGCACCATTAATGCTGAACAATATATACAGGTATTTGAGCAACATACAGTCTGCTGCTACAACATGGACATAACCTACACCAACTGGTCACTGTTGAGATTCCTATCTTGGTTGAAGCACAACACAGAGTCTCTGAGGGAATCAGTCCTTGGATTGATACCCTCAATAGAGGTGCTGGAGCGCTGGAGCAGTAGTAGAATTAATTGGACTGTTTACCAGTGGTAGTAATGTTTTGTTAAATCGCAGAGGCGGCATCTCAATGTTAAAAGGGCTTAAGTCAGCTGAGAGTGACATGGTGAAAAAGTTTTTTATTTTCCTGTTTTTCTTTTTTTTTGTATTCTGTCTGTATTTTCTAGATTTACCTTGTGTTTCATCCCTGTTTATATTCTGTATTGATTATATGTTTAGTGATCCTTGTCTTGTGCATGTTTCTTAGTGATCCTTGTATTTGTCTCAAGTATATTGTGTTTCCTGTTTTATTTTTGTAGTTATAGCTCCCTGTGTGTCTGGTTTAGTATTACTACCTGTGTTTTCCTACCTTTTTGATTGTCTACACCTGTTCCTTATTGTTCTCACCTGTGTCTACTTACTCATTACCCAGTGTGTGTGTATAGTCTCTGGCTGTTTCCGAAACGGCCTGCTACATACTATTTACTAATGTAGTAGGCAGTAGGTATTGCCTACTACATACTGCATTTGAATTTAGTATGTAGTATGACTGTTCTGTTCGATCTGTCATGCAGCATGCTGAGCCAGACTTCGCTGGATTTCCGGTTTCGGAAAGCGGAAGTAAACAACGGCGAAGCCGATAAATAAAATGCTTATTTAGCATCCATTTCTGATTTAAAAAGTTAGGAAGTGGTTTATATGTAATTTGATAACTTTCACAGCACCCAAAAACGGATTTCCTCCCGTCAAAAAATGAGGAAAAAGAAAAAAGCAGAACGAGCGCTGTGCATTATGGGAAACAGTACGCGAGGAAGACTGGTCCGATGCACACTGAGATATTTTCCCGAATCAGTAGACATCCGGGGAGTTTTGGCATACTGCAGATTTTTGTTCTTGTTCACATACTACTTACTACATACTGAATTTTGGACATATCAGTACGTACTGCTAGTATAGTAGGCGATTTCGGAAACAGCCTCTGTGTTTCCTCCTTTCTGTTACCTTCTCCTGCTCTCCTTGATGCCTTTGTGTTTTCTTTTGTGGACTTTCTTGTAAATTTTTATTTAAGTCAGTTATTGTTTGACCTTTGCCTTATTGTTGTTGTGACGATTAAATCTTTTCTGCTCCTCCTTCCAGTTTTCCACATTGTGACAGGCTGTAATTATTGTATTTAATAATAATAGTACTAAAAGTAAGATAATAATAGTAGGTATGCTCAATCCAAGCAGTCCCAGTTATGGCAGGTCCTAATAGCATGTCTGTTTACATAGAGAACTAGTCACTAAACTAGTTTTATATACTTTGAATTATGTACAAACGTCGGTGTAGTGAGTTAAACAGAGACAGCCTCCACAGAGCTTTCTAGCATGTTTTTCTCTCCGTGGATCAAAGGGTGGCTGGGGATGCAAAGCAAGGATTCTTTTGCAATCAACAGCAACTATTTTGGATTATGCAGTAGTGAAAGCCATAAAAGAACCTTACTTAGCATGTCACTTAGAAAACTCCTGTGTAACAGTCCTTTACAGACAGCCATAAGGGTACTATATCATCAATTTCATCATATTCCTCAAAATATATACATTTTTTAAATCCCCCTCAAAGTGTGTGAGTGGAGTGTGAAAACGATCCCCTACAGTTGTGACTTTAGGTTCAGACACAGTGGAAGACCCTAAATATGAGGCTGGTGATTACAGCAAGAGTCAAACCCATCTGGAACTTGATGGGAACCAGTCTTGTTTGCAAGTAAGTACAAAGAAGAGAGGGCAAGAGAGAGGAGAGAACACGGAGGAAAGCACTGAAGATATGTAAAGATCAAGATGCAAAATGATTAGCAAACAGGAAGAGGTATGCAAAAAGAACAAGCAGGGAAGAGTGTAGCTCGAAAGCGGGCTGTGTAGAAGTGAACAGACTTATCATTTACCATCTACACTTTTATGTACACAGAGAAACACACACAGTCTGTTAAAGCAGGGGTTCCTGAGCTTTTCCTGGTACAGGAAGAGGACTCTTAAAGAGACAGGGTCCTCTCAGCTCTCTTCAGTTGCTCTCTTTGTTGATTCGAGAGAAGAAAAACTTGAGATTAAGCTGTTTTACATTTGTATTTCAAAGAAGGTACGTGTAGTTGCCAAACAGGAGATGAGGTTACAAAACAGCATGCTGGGTTTTCAGCAAATAATCCTTACTAGCTCATAAAAATGGGTCAAACTGTGGTTGTACGTTTGATTGGCCGACATTTATTTATATTCTGGTGGTTTGTGCTTTTTCTTTTTCTTTTTGTGAAAGCTGGACCGTGAATTGCTCTGTGCTCCCTGGTTGCTGTAGGAGAAGATCCTCGCACTCATGTCAGGTTCACTGAAATGTGAAATGGCTTTGTCTTTCCACACTTGAGTGAGAATATGTGAAAAAGGTCTAAAATATTTGGCTTTGAGGTCCTGTGGGACGAATACCTCATTTTTGGCTTCACCTGACCGTACAAAAGGGCCTTTATAGCATTCCAGATGATGGCACACTTGAAGTAATTTTCAGAAATAAATCTTATAAAATACTGCAAACATCACCACCACTCTTTTATTCCCCCTAATGTCATGCCTCTTCCTTCACCACAACTTCTGTGGCTCAATTATTTCTCTCTGGCTTTTCCCATGTTATTTACAAAATGCTTGACACACTAAACCATAAGGACAGAACAAGGAAAGCTTTGTGGAAGTCCTGGGCAAGGAGGCAGTTGTGTGCGTCCACACTCACACACCAGCACAGTAATAAAATGAGAGAAAAAAAACAGGGGCACTTTAAGGAGGGAGATGTTTTTCTCTGTGTGTATGTGGGCAAGTGAGGCGTCTGTGATGCTGGCTGTTCAGTCACTGTGAAACACGGCAGCTAGGTGAGAGATAGAAAAGAGTAGTGATTCATTTCTGAAGGTTTTTCAATGTGGTAAAAGAACGTTCGTGAAAGTGGTTATGAAAATGTTCACAATTTGTCACAAGTGAGTTGAAAAGCTAAACTATGCAAAGAATGAAGGATGGTGTAATGAAAGGCAGGCAGAGTTAGAGGGGATAGTTTTTTAATGAGCTGATCATGAGCTGCTCAAGGTGCCTGAGCCACCCTATAGCCACAGTTATCCTCATGTGGACCAAAACTAAACAGGGACTGCATCTGCCCCACATTCTGAACACAGCTAATAGGCTGCAGACAGAAGCACCCTTGCAGTCACCAATCAGGTGGCAGTTGTGGCAGCTTCCCTCTACTTTTCATCGTGACTGACCCCTCCCATTTTGTGAGGTTTAAAAGCAAGAGAAAGCTGTGTGCAGATTCTAGAGAGTTCCATCCTTCCTTTATGAACCTGCGAGACGAGCATTGGATCAACTCTTAATCCTCAACTTCTCCTCCCTGGAGCACTTTGTTGAAAAACTTTTTTTTTCTTCAATCCTCTAAAGTGAAAGAGACTGAAGATCACCTGTTTATTTGTGTGTGTTTTTCCTTTTGAATTGCCCTCCATCTCCTGGCAGTCACTTAACACTGTGGATGAGTGCCACACAAACTTTTCTCCTCCTGGACTGATTTTACCATCTGGCCGTTCTCTGTCCCGTGAGAATAGCCCCTGTTCTCTCTTCCAATCATCACAAAGAACTGACTCGTACTGTTAAACCTAGGTATGTATTCATTCATTGGGTTTTCTCTCTTGAGACATATTTTCTTCATAATATGCCTTAGATTGTGTTTTTGCAATATGTGTGTGTGATTCAAACCCGGACAGGCTTGGATATGCTAAGTGACAGTGCATGCCTACTCTAGAAATAGCCCTAAGAGGCACTGTTGTGGGGTCAGATTGGACTACTGATTTGTCTTCAATGACTTTAGCTGTCCACCTTTGTTTTCTATATTCTCTAATGGTTTTGACAAGCTGTAATTTTCCACTGCACATGATCTGAGAAAAGAGAAGTCACAGACTGCAAAGTAAATATCACTCAAAGTATCACATTCATTCTGAGCAAGGCAAATAAAAATGTTTTTTATAAAATTGTATTGAAAATATCTTTCCTCAAAGAAACACTGTTAAAAAACTGTAATGAAGACTATTTTTTATTGAGACTTGAAGAATCACACCTAAAAGTTTTATCAGAGTGATGGGGCAGGATGCAGTGAGCTTTTGTTTTCTTCTACTTAGAAGAAGTTAAAGTAAGACTTTTTTCTTTACCTCTACGATTCAAGGGTATATATTTTATTTGTCTTTCTCCAGTATGTATTCTAAGTTTATTCACTTCATGGTATAAATCCCATCTTTGTTGTTTTCACTCTGTTTCCTTCTCTTTGCCTTCATCGTGCAAATTAATTCTGCCAGTCTCTCAAAGTCATCAGCCGTGTGGGCTGACCCACCCACTCCTCACAGCTCCTAGAGTGAAATGACTAAGTGAGCACAGTTAACTTTAATTTGCCCTCAAAGTGATTCACCTTAAAGGTCTTGAACAAGATCTTTTGACAAATCCTTTCATAGCCCATCCTATCTCTTGAGCCGCTGCCAGCTAATCTTTGTTTCAAGGTTCATCTCTGTCTCTAATTCCCCATCAGTGTCCTCTAAAGCAGAGTAGAAGATATGATAGTGTCTGCTGAACGTGTCAAACAACATTAAATGTTTGGCATAGTATGAAGTAAACAGATACTTTAGGTTGAGACACGCAAGAGAGATTAAAATCCGGGGGGCAACGTCTCAAGACTTTTTAGAGAAAAAAACTGTAAATTCTTTCTAGGTGACTTCCAAACTAACAGAGCAGTCAATAACTCTGTCGCTTACATCAATCTCCTCACATTAATTGAGCTTCTTATTCTGCTTGTAAGCATCTGGGGATTAATCTCTCAGAAACGCTCCAGATCAGCTGGATTAGCTTCAAGGAACTAATCTCTGTAGTGTTGTGAGGTGTAAAAGTGAAATTAACTCAAGATGTTAAAGAGGTAAAAAAAAAAAAAAAAAGCACTGTTTATTCATTCATGAGCCCTGAGCGGTTCTTTCACTTTCTAATCTCTGTGAAAGACAATATGCCTATCTTGTGCAAAGAGAACTCCCATTAAATTGCAGCGCTTCATCAACCTGAAATACCAAAGCCTTGAATTCTGTTAAAGTTGAAATTCAGGGCTACTTGCTAATAGCAGATAACACGCAATGACACATTGCCAAAATGCAGGGTGTGAAGATGGTTAATGGAAAAGTACTGAGAGGCAGAGATGAGGAGACAAGTGTGTGTGTGTGTGTGTGTGTGTGTGTGTGTGTGTGTGTGTGTGTGTGTGTGTGTGTGTGTGTGTGTGTGTGTGTGTGTGTGTGTGTGTGTGTGTGTGTGTTTGTGTGTGTGTGTAGGTGTGTGTGTCTGTGTCTGTGTGTGTGTGTGTGTGTGTGTGTGAGGGGGGTGTATTGTTGTATTCGTGGAGAGTGTTGTAGTTGAGTCAAGACACGCTTGTGCACCTGTAGGAAAGAGAATACTAAATGAATATTGAAAGTGAAAAAAGCGCTCATGTCAAAGATAGTCTGATCAAAGAGGCAATTAATCCTGCAGGAGCCTATACAGACTTTGTTTCCTCAAGAAGTTTTAAGTCATCCTGAAATTAATGAACAGTTGTCCTTCATATGTGCAGAAACATTCATGTAGGCGTGTGTACATAGTAACTGCTGACATGTTAGACCTGTATCCACACGTGATCTGTAATGGAAAGTTACTAGGTGCTGGGTAGGCTGAATTGAGAGGTGACATTTACAGAACAATGTTGCATATGGCTGATTCCTAGAAAGGGTTATTGAAGTTGTTTTCTGTGACGGGCTTTATATGGCAGGTAAATGATAGGTTTAACAGGCTTAATGAAGTGATACAACTGGCAGCGTGTGACAGAAGTATTCAAATCACATGCTCCCCAAGATCTTAAACAAAGAAAATTATGTTTATTCATATTTCTGACCTTGTTGGTGCTGTGCCTGTTTTTATGCTTCTAGATAAATATGTTGCACACCAATTTCTTTTTTAATGTTACCTGTGGCAATACAATTTTTGAATGAATGTAAATATGACCTTGGCTTTTCAAACGATTTTTAAACCCAGTCTAGCAGCTTAGTAGTCTGTCTAGTCAAACTTTGCATTGTTATATTTGGAAGCGTGGTGTGAGCAATTAAATCCTGTTCAATTTTTACAAATATGAATTTGTATTTTAATTCTTAGTTCCTTTACAGAAACTCGTATTGTATTAACTCTTCCATTAACTGCCGCAGTTAACATTTTGGAGCCTTGAGCACACATGGGCCTAATGTTAACTTTCAAATAATTTCTTGGATCAAACCTTGGCATGTGTTGAAACCAGACCTCAAATAACTGCAATAAGAAACCCCAAAAGAACTAAGGTTATTAGGTAAGGTAATTAAAGTGTGACTGAATCAGTTTCAATATTTGGTATTTGTACTATAGCATTTTCCCTATGTGGACTTTGGACAAGGGCATGGTAATATGAGTACATAGTCTCACTGAGTGAAGACAGATGATCCATAATGCCTGGCCAGTCCCATTATCACATCACATTAACTACATTAATAGAAGAAGTGAATACAAGGTGTGTGTTTATGTGAGTGTGTAGCTAGGGGGAGTTATATAATGGAGTTTTTTTCAACTCTAAAATAGGTCAATCGGCATGGATATCCCTCGAGACTTAAGGGCCTCTCTCCACTCTGAAAAAACTTGCATAGTGCTACAAAAGTAAGGGCTCACTTAAACAGTGTGGGCTGTGAAAATCCTACTGATCTCTAAAGAACTTAGCAAACAGTCATATGTATTAGGAAGATTAACAGGGATTCATATATTAACTTCTAACCTTTTCAACCAGTTGCAAAATCATAACACATAACTGGAAGGTTTGGTCCCCACTTTCTAAAGATAACAGGACCGTTTTTTAGAGAAACAGTTAAGATATGCAAAATTTTGTTTGCTAAAGTGCAATTACGCTAATACACTAGCAGGCTGCAGCCTTAAGTATTTTTTTCAGAGATATGAGCCTTAAATATCAACATAAAAAGCAGGTCCCTCTCCACAGAGGCCACCATATTGCACTGTCATGTTTCTACAGTGGCACAGAACAGACAAACTACTAACATATGCATTTTGGTATTTAATGAGTGGCAATGCGAAATACACTGGTTGGAAGAAAATGAAAAAGAGCGTAGTTGCACAGCAGATTCTTGTCCTCAAAGGCCACCGTCAAATCACTGGCAAGAGGGGTGAGCAAGGAGGGGTTCAATCTAGAATCTCACCTCCAGGTGTTTCTAAATATTCCAATGTCTACACACTTGTACCTTTTTTTTTTTTAAATTGTCATTCACCATGCAAGGTCTTAGTTTTTGTTACCATTCAATCCTATTTGGCATCGAATGGCCCAAAATTGTAGGAATTTAGAAAATGTCGATAAATATTGAATCTTGAGAGCAAAAATCTCAGGAGCAAATTCTTTGAAATTCAGGGGACTGGGACACGTGTCCTCTACCACTAGCATTCTAAATGTTCCCTTAGTTTACTCAAGGACAAAAGACAGCCCATAGTGAATTTCTCAATTCCTGCAGTTGCATGAAACCTCATAAACTTTTTACTAGACCCTGGAATTGTTCTGACGGTGGTATGTACTGGTGATTTCAGTTTGGCATGTTTCCAAAAAACACAGAAAGGTACTGCCAGTTGTTTATCACGTAGTGTAAAGTAGGTTTTTTTCTGTTAGAGTTGTTTGCTAGATAAAGATTTTAATCCAGTTACTTGCATTGATGGATTACGAGACTCCTCATTGTTAAGTTGCTTGTTCACTTGGTCAGAATAAGAATCAAATCTACAAAGTTTTAGAACTAAAAGAATTTAAAAATCAGTAATCTTGTGAAAACATTTACATCGGTCATATGATCTCTAGAGCTCTTTCAATGGGTTGCAAAGTAGCTTCCATATTCAGTCGAGGATTCGGTGTAGTCGACATAAAGAAGTAATTAAATGTTGAGAAATGTATACTTTCTCAAAAAGAAGACTGTGACTCTGCCACTATGTTTTCCCCCAGTGCCTAGTAGCTGTGATGTCTTATAGATTGCACTTCTTCATTCTGTTTGAACCTCTATGTCTAGCACTGGGAAAAATAAGTGCTATAATTTCTCTTGATGCTGTTTGAATTCTGTAATGTCTGGTATGTATAGCCTGAAACAGATTGCACAAACATACAGAACACAGAACAACACATGAGCCACGTGAGTAAGCTTTTCAGGCTTTTGTTGACTTTGGCGCAGAGCCGCCCCTCTCAGCCCCTCGCTCATTCCTTCCATGCCCTTGCATAAGCACACACACACACACACACACACACACACACACACACACACACACACACACACACACACACACAGTTGCCTCCTACCCATATTTTTCAGACCATTCCTTTTACAAACACTTCCTTTTTTTCTTCTCCCAAGTCTCCCAAGTGGGTTTACACACATTCTTTGTTCCTCGAGTTTTACTATCTAAGCCATTTTTTGAAAGCTTTTGTAATGTGTTTTTTACTACATCAGGCAAGGGCCATGTCTTATTTTCCACTCTGACAATGATGGCTTTGTTTACAACTTATGAGTTTCTGTATAAAATAAAGTCAACTTATTTTCTAAGAAACTGCCTTACTGTGATATTTTAGATAGAAGTCTTGTCTTGAGTCCCTCACTCTTTCTGTACTGCATCAACACTGATACCGTGTACTCTACATAAGCCATGTTAATGTGCAAAGAGGTTGCAAGTAGGTGCAAACCAGCAGTCAAAGATTCACACTCATCCTATCTTTGAAACCTTTTCTTAGAAAACTATCTGTCCAATGTACTATTACAGTAGCCCCACATATAGAGAGGCACATTTGTACGCACTAACTTGGCTCTGAGTTGTGTTCACTTCCCGATGTTTGGGGTCGAACCTCGGGCCGCCCAACCACTGAAGACGGGGGACAACATCTGTCCGCCATCTTTGTCAGTGCTGCAAAGTACTATGGTGAGACCCCTTTTGCCTCTTCAACTCCTCATCCTCCCATGCCTTACACATTTGCCTTCTTGTTTTGATCTTCCTCCGCTCCAGCTGTTCTTTGCACCCCATCCTTCTCTTCTCGACCAAGCAAGCAGAGCCAGGTCATCCAAAACACTGCTGCTCCTTTCTTTTTTTCACTGCAGCCTTTTCTTTATCACTTTCTTTCTATAAGGAGTCATAGAATTCCCTTTTCACCTCCCTCACTCTACCCTGAGCATTTATTTGGCATATTACGTTTTTTAGTTCGTCATTGGTAAATAGTCTTATTTATCATTTGCACTTCATAGCTTCATGCTTATGATGGATGTACTTTTTTGTTTGTAAGGATCATCTTACATGACACCTGAATGTGAGCAAACATTCCTACCCTGCTCCCCTACTGTCCAGCAGTTCTTCAGATATTTCTTTACAGAAACAGTAAAATGAAAAAATGTGTTATGTGGCTGTTCATACACTTTGAACTGTGTCACTGATTTCATTTGCATTTGCAAATTTCTACATCCAGTTGTAGGCAACACAAATGTTCATGCTTCTCTACTCTGTCTCTCAACAGGGAGTGCTCACAGAAGTAATTCAGGATGGCTCTCAATGTTCCTGGTCTTGTGGTGATGGCGGCGTTCTACCTGCTCATCTTGGGTACAGGAATCTGGGCGTCCATGCGCTCCAAGAAAGAGGAGAAGAAGTGCTCAGGAGATGGCATGGAGATAACACTCTTGGCTGGACGCAACATTAACTTGCTAGTTGGCATCTTCACTCTTACTGGTAAGGCAATGGGGGTTGGGGGTTACTTTGCTCATAGTCTTTAATATAATTATGTTAGCATGTCTTTCTTTTTGTCTGTGATAGACTGTGATGTTTCTTTGAGATTTTATTTGGCATATTTAAAGTAGTTGGTGGAATACACTAGTACAGGTTCATGGGTCATGTTGCTCATTTTAATAATTATGTATCTGTCTCCCTGCAGCTACATGGGTGGGCGGAGGATTCATCCTTGGAATAGCTGAGGCTACATACAATCCAACACTTGGTGCAGTCTGGGCTCTCATGCCTGTACCGTATGTCCTGACCTTTTTCTTAGGTGAGCAGTTCCACTTATCCCTAAGCTTCAAACCTGAACCCTAAACAACCCCCGTCTAGCCTTTTTTGAGAAATGATGAAAGCTGATTGTAGTCTGGGCCAAAGTACACAATGGGATACAACTGTGTTCATAAAATGACTTAATGGCTCATGTTATCTTTTTTTGTTGTTTGTGCAACAACAAGGAAATAGACATTGACTTCATGCAGCGTATATAACAGAAATGGTCTTATATACAAGGCAAGATGATTTTGTGTGCAGTTTAAAACTATATATCACAAAGTTCTTTGATATAATATTAAAATGAACTGTTGTTGACCAGTCAACTAGCTCCCTGAGCCTCAACACTCATCTGACTCCTAGCACTAATAAAAGTGCCGCTCATGTTAAAAATAGGTCCATGAGAAATCAGTTGAGGAATGTAACTTGAAGCAACAGGTGCAAAAGGATGAGTTATCCCAGAGATGTAATCCACTCCTCAACTCATGAGAATGGCAAACAAAGTAGTTGCTCTGTAAGCATTCGTAACAGGTGAAATATTCAATGTTTAGTTCCCAAAGTCACAATGGCTTTTATAGTGTGAGTAATGGGAACTCGAAACACCAAAGTCCCTGATCAGGAAATACAACTTCCCCACTCTGTCTGGGTCCATTGTTGGCCGAGTGGACCCAAGAGTTCAACAGAAGGTGTTTATTGTGTTATCTGAATTGAACACTTATTTTCCTTGTTGTTCGCACACACTTGTTTCCTCACCCTCTTCAATTTTGTCCTACTGTCCTTTGGGTTTTTGCCACATTTCAAAACTGATGGTTTGATCATTTCAAGACAAAGACTGTGATTTTACAGCAATCTCTTCCCCTCTGCTCCAGGTGGCTTTTTCTTTGCCAAGCCTATGAGAGAGAACAAGTATTTGACAATGATGGATCCCTTCCAACAGAAGTACGGGAACGTTCTGAGCAGTGCGCTGATCTTTCCCGCACTGGTTGCCGATGTCCTGTGGGTGGCACGTACACTCGTCAGCCTGGGTAAGTTACTTAACACTATAAAACTGTCTGGCACTTAACTGTAAGCACACAATCACGCCGGCATCCACAGATGTGATTTCAAAATGGCATAGACACAATGAAAAAAAAGCAAGGTGTTGATGGAGTGTACTTTTTGGCTACATCAGCGTTGTTTGTATGGCAACATCATTTTAATTACATATCCATTAAACTTGATTACATGTTGTCATAAAGTGTTCTGTTTAATACCACTCCTTATATTCAACTGCTTGGTACACATGCATTACAATGGTAAACGTATATAGGAGACAAGAAAACTATAAACATTGACAAAATATTTATGAAAATGGTTCAAGAAAAAGTTAATTGGCCGCTTGCTAATCCCTTTTTCAAAAAATGTCTGTCTAATCACTGCTAAGCAAACACTGGTCAGTGTTAACAGCTGTTAAAGGTAACTCATGATACATCCACTCACTAATTCTCCTACTTTAGTTTAAAGTACCTAGAAATGGAAATGCAAGGAAAAATAATGACTACAGACCAAAAAGTTGATGTAACAGAAGACTTCCTCTGACAAGCAAATAGCCAATCATGGTTAAGGATCTATGGTGTCGGTTGCATCTTGAATGTACAATCAGAATTCATGGCTGGAGGCATGCCACTTTTGGTCACTCCTCTGGACATACCCATTGGCTGCAGAGTTAGATATATTCCCTAAATTCCTCTTTTTTGCTTTTCAGAAGAAATAAATAGTGATAAGATAAAATAGATTAAACTGTTTTAAGCTTGTTCACGAATGAAAGCCGCAAAAGTTAGTATGCCCAGCTAACTAGTATAATATACAATTGGAACGGACTTCTACATTAACCAAGGAGCGCATCTTTAACTACATTACATTATAGGGCTACAAATCTCTTCAGGAAAAGGGGGACACTTACCTTTTGTTCAGGGCATTTTTATACAAGTCAGGAGAAGTCAGTCTTGAAGCTGAATTTTCAAGCGACTTAAGAAACTTTCAGTGTTAGTCAGCTAACAGAGGTTGACCTCTGTCTGAACATCAAACAACAAGTCTTAAACCTGTCAAAGTTAATGTTGTAAAGGTTGAGGAGAACTTAAAATAGATGTACAAACAGTCGGGAAAGTAGACCGGCTTAGCCAATGGTCAATTAACGGAGGATATGAACCTTTTTTTACAATATTAGCATAGAGGCATATTGAGTTTTTCCACGCAAACATAAAACAAGCAGATATAAAGAACTGCTCATCTTTGGTGTTGCTTCGGAATAAAATACTGAAGTACAGTATTTGACCCTTCACATTTTAAGCACAATGAGGGTCAGTCACTGATAAAAAAAACTGCTCCATTAGTTATGCAGGTTTATATAGCATTATTCAGTTGACAAGGTGGCTCTGTAGATATGATAAAGTGAGCTTTTGTGATATGAATAGCATTGTTATACAACACTCATATTAAAGCTACTACCTTGAGGTCCTGTTCTTTTACTGTTGCTTCTTTGAACTGCAAGTGATCATTTAAATGTGTCTGTTTGTGTGTGTGTGTGTGTGTGTGTGTGTGTGTGTGTGTGTGTGTGTGTGTGTGTGTGTGTGTGTGTGTGTGTGTGTGTGTGTGTGTATTTGTGTGCTTAAAAACTAAGATCAAAGTGAGTATAATGCTCTGCAGTGTAATTGACTGTAAGAGAACAAGTGTGTTCGGTGGCTGGGTGTGTAAATATTGTTTACATGTGTGTGTTTTAATGCTGTTTTCTTTTCCAGTGTTATTTGAAAAAGGGGGTTAAACATCGAGCAGCCTGTTGATTGTGAAAGGTGATCAATTATTTGAACAAGATCAGATTATTGTGTCATGAGAGGCTTTTTCAAGTTTCTGTGCCAAGGCACCGAATCTCCGGCAGAGTTATTGTTACATGTTTACACATCATGTTTTACTATGTGTAAGATTGTGCTTAGAAAAGTTAAGCAAACCAATGAAATCCATTGAATCCACTATTTGAAACATCATGGTGGCATCACATGCTGTGCTGATGCTCCACAAAAGGACTGGTAGGGAGGCATGAATGTTCCTGGGACCTTTCTGTCCAAAACCATAAAACCAATTTAGAATCAGGAGACCCCTCACTCCTCAGAAAACCTCCTGTCGTTGTTTCTGGGACAGCTATGAATACATCCATGATGTGCGCTTGGCATCACACACACTCGCACACACACCTACACACACGGATACACACACACACACACACACACACACACACACACACACACACACACACACACACACACACACTTAACACTCCAGAAAGTGCTGAGCATTTGACCCACCACAGGGGCGTTGTTGCTGGGAGACTGTTTATCTGTGTGTGTGGAGTATAAACTGAGCTCCATGGTCAGCCTGATCGGGTGGGGGTATGTGGTGGTTCGGTGCCAGAAGTTATTTAACTTATTTAAACACACTTCCCATGTGCTGCCAGTTATCTGTGACATATCAAAAGCACACAGTCATCGTCAAGTTTCTTCCGGGAAAAAATGGGGGACGGGACAGAAAGGTTATGTGTGTGTCTGTGTGTGCATGCACGCATATGCACGAGTTTTGAAAGTGGGCCATGGATCTAAAAACAACATGGGGTATTTGGGCAGCCCCTACTTTCTGTCCATCCCTGGTGCTGCCCATTAAGTCCAGAGGCCCCTAAATCTCATACCACCTTCCACTTCCCTAAATTTAGCTTGGAGGGGAACAGCACAGCTCAGCATAGGAAAAACACAAGATCCAGTTCTGTATCTGAAAAACAGCCCATCTAGGAATCATTTAATATACAGTGATGAGATTACATAATGTCCCTAACATAAACTAAGTCACAGGAAAAATAACTAAAACCCTGTTTTGATCAGAGACTTGTTCCAGATATATGAACTGACATGGATTTCAGTTCACACATGGCACCAGAGTGCATCTCCATTGACCATTTAGGGTTGAGTTTGTTTATGTGGGAACTCTTGAGAAACCAATTATACAACTATGAAAACAGTGAAAAGATAAACATAGAGCTAAACATGATAACAGTTTCAAAATGAAATAGTTAAATATGACCTGTCATGACAACAAAGTGAAAAGATTGAGTGACAATATAAAATATTGGATTTCATGAAATTTGTTAGGCAAATTAAACTTCCATTCATAATGGTAAAACATGTTTGTATCACATGAAAACTCTAATGTATCACCATCTGCATTTTGAGCTAAGATGCATTGCTGTGCCAAGTGTGAACAGGTGGTTTATAACTGTAGTATCTACTATCTTGTTACCCTAAGTGTTGGGTTTGCCTGTCTTCAGTATCAAGTTAAAATACTTAAGATTACACAATAACGAAGTTGGAAGAGATACACCAGTAATAAGCTTACAGGGTAACAGATCAGATTTAAAAACTGTGAAACACATGGGTTGAAAGCTTTAACTGTTACAGCCAAGTATGCATCATCTAGATGATGCAAAGCTAGTTTGGGAGACAGACAGTTAAGATGGGATAGAGTGGGCATGGGGAGGGGGGTCGTTATGGGTGAAAGGTCAGCTGGGGGGTGAGTGGCGATCGATGGTGCCGATCTGACACTTCTCTGTTTAAGGGCATTGTTGTGGTGTGGCTGCAGGCTGCGGCTGGGGGGACCCTGGCAATGTGGCAGAAGAGACGGTGAAGGTAGTGACGTTTTGCTTGCCTTGTTTGAGTAACAAGATGTCTTTTTTTATTCATTTGTTTAAATTACATATAAAAACAAATCCATTTTTTAAACCCATTTCACTTCTTCAGGACACTTCTCTTTATTTTTTTTATTCCTACATTTAAAATTAACTTCTAAATAATTATTAGCATTAAAAGGGTGATTTTTCTCCTTAGAGGGTTAGAGTTTTATTTGGAGTCACAATCAATAGGCTGCTTCTTCTGTGTTTCATTTTACTTCTGTTTGTTATAACTTTATGATTACCAATTTTTGTTGGCTTGTTGCATTCTCAAAGCTCTTGGATGTTTTGTAAAGGTTTAAACCAAAGCAACCCATTCTTAAGTAGAACTTTTTCACTGAGTAATACGACTAGAAATGTTATGTTCTGCATTTTGGTTTTACAAGTTTAGTTAAAGTGTTTGGGTTTTTTCTAATACTACAGTATGTTATATGAACTGTTTGAAAACACGTCATTGGCTAGCTTCTAAGTAAATCTAGTATTACAACTTAAGAGTGGATGCATGTATATGTGTGTGTCTGTGTGAGAGAGAGAAGGGATTTAAAGGAAAAAGAGAGACTGAGAAACTAATAAAACAATTTAACCATCACAGTAAGCAGTTGCATGTATCATTAGCAAACAACTGCTGTAAATTAGATGACTTGCTTAAACAATATTTGTCTGTGCTTGTCATGCGATGCTCATCACTGTGCTGTGTTGTTCCAGGTGGTACTATGAGTGTGATCCTGGACCTGTCCTACGTCTACTCCATCATCATCTCCTCAGTAGTAGCCATCATCTACACACTGCTTGGGGGCCTCTACTCTGTGGCATATACAGATGTCATCCAGCTCATCCTCATCTTTGTCAGTCTGGTGAGTGAGTACCCTCTTTACAATGCAGCCCATATTCTGAACAAACAGGTATCTATTCAGAACTGGGGTATTCAGGTGTTGAATGAATCTGGCAGAAAGAGGTGAAAAAAGACAGCCAAGTAATTACATTTTAAGAACTTAAAGAGTTTCAGCAGAGGTACACTTTAGCTTACTACCTTGCTAACTGATCCCTAAAGTTTTGTTTAATTGGCTCATTATTTTAAAACAGTGAAATTAACCTTGTCCATCGCTCAGTGTTGACATGTCTACCGTGTCTTGATAAATGCCTGCAAAAAGATTTAAAGATCCAACCAACTACAGTAGTGTATAACGACTGTAATAGGTGAGCTAACTGCTAACACTAGAGCGAGCTAGCATGATGATCTCTCATGACAGCTGCTAACATTCTTTTGGCTTCCTGTAGCATTATGTTGTCAGTACTGCACACAGATTTGATTTATTGAAAAAAGCTCCCCGAGTCGTTAGCCAACATTCTTGTTACATAATGGAACAGAAAGATCATAGTCAAGATCTGTATTTAATTTGCTTTTACCTCATTACTACTGTAATCATTGTTTGTGGAGTGCTTTATGCTTGGACAGAGACAGTTAAGACAAATTACTTGCTAAAAGTAATTTAATATTGTATTCATGAAACCAGGTATTACACTAGGAACATGTATTAATACAATTTGTACTAAAGATGCTGTTTGCATTGAAGGTAAGACTTGGAATGTAAGCCTATCCTAAAATCCCTCGTGTGTATTCATGGGAACTTCACCGAAATATGAGTTGAGCTGAAAAGTAAATTCCTAACCCTACAAATAGTTGTTCTGGAAATTTCAGTGATATCACATGGTCTTCATCAGGAGCATGAAAGAATGCAGATTATTATTGTGAGTGCTTTATCTTCTTACTAATGCTGATGTTAAAGTTCTGTTAAACAACATCAGCTGATAAAGACCATGTGATATGGTTAAAAGCTGAAAGCTACTTAATGAACCTCATGGTGAGGTCATATTTTTCAAATAAATACTTATTATTCTCAACCATATAGAAATACGAAAGTAAACTGTAATAATAAGTATGGAAACCCCCTGAGAAACTTGAAATTCAACCTCAGATACCTTATTTCCAGTCACAGACTAAAAACTTCCCCTGCTGGGCCCATGATCAGATTAGCTGTTTTCTTGTGTTTGTGTATACAGTGGGTGTGTGTTCCTTTCCTGATGACCAACCCTCACTCAGTGGACATCTCAGTGACAGCTTACAACCAGACCTTCCAGGCTCCCTGGGTCGGTACGGTGGAGCTCGATGAGGCCGGCAAGTGGTTTGACGACTTCATGCTGCTGGTGAGTGGAGTGTGAGAGTTCTTAATATACACACACAGACGGCTCTAAACGTTGTCTCATACACAGCTTATCTTGTATTTACATGACTTCAGCCATTATAGCAATTAAATTAAATGGAACCAAGCAGTTCAATTAAATGGGCTGATTTCATTAGATGAGCAAACAGCAAAGCACAACAACAGCAGGGTCATGAGAGGATTGCCTCCTCTAGCCCTGTGTGGCTGTACAAACTGATCCCTGTCATCATGTCTCTACTGTGTGTTTGTGCCAGGCTCTGGGCGGTTTGGCCTACCAGGCGTTCTACCAAAGAATCCTGTCAGCCTCATCTTACACCCAGGCTCAAGTGACCTGTTTTGCCTCATCGGCTTTCTGCCTGGTGCTCGGTATCCCCTCTGTGCTGATTGGGGCTGTGGCTGCGTCAACAGGTACATACTCCTAACTTACAGCTCCTGAAGATTCTAAACGACCTTAACTCAGTCAGTGTATGCCTCAGGCGTTTGCATGGGAAACAGTTGAAATTTATGCATTTTTTTCCTCATCGTTTCACAGAATTAAGTTCTGTTTATCAGATTTTGTTTCTTGCTTGATTTAATTATTTCTCCCCTTGGTTTGTTAAACATTCCTTTGGTTTTCATCCAAATATTCATCTGTCCTTCTTCCCAGACTGGAACTCAACCAGTTATGGATTGCCGACCCCATATGAGCGTGACCAGGCTGGTTCCATTCTCCCCATTGCCCTGCAGTTCCTCACACCTGCCTACATCTCTGTCATTGGTATTGGAGCTGTGGCTGCTGCTGTTATGTCCTCAATGGACTCAGCTCTTCTGTCCTCTGCCTCTCTGTTTTCATCAAATATCTACAAGAACATCATCAGAAAGCAGGTGAGGATTTCAGGAAGATGTCAGTGCATAATCATTGTTTTATCACTACTATAACTACTGAGTGGTAGAAGAAAATAAAGAAGCGGAAAAGCTGATGATCAAAGGTTTGATTAATTGGCTTGGCTCTATGACAAGCTGTGTTGTTGATTCATCCTTTTTATGCATTCAAGTCTAATACAACCAATGCTTAGATCTTAGACAAAGATTTAAAACAAATATACTGCATCATCATTTGATAATGCTCTCTTTTGTTCCTTCTTACTGTTGATAGTGCGATAAATCAGTTTACAATTTACAGTTTATAAATACAGTTTAATTGTGATTCCACATCAAGTCGTGAATTACATGAAGTACAAGGCTGTAGATAAGGCTCATACTTCTGCTGTATTGAGCCATGCTAGTTGCTTTAAAACAGAGCTAGCTAACTTTTAATTGGGGTATATTTTGGCTACAGGTGACAGGTTTAAAATATCTGGTGAATAAGCTTCATCCAAGGCTTTATTATCAGCTGGCTCTGAACTTTAGTCACTGATGTTTAGTTTTTAACCTCTTTTTTTCCGCCTACCTGAGCAGGTTTTTTTGCTTAAACTGACCTAAAAAAAAAACTGACTGTTGCCGTAAGTCTTTGCTTTGTGTTGACTTTACATTTGAGTATATCGACCGGCTATGTTGCAAAAAAAAATACAGCAAATATGCTTTCATGTGAAATAAATAAGATATTGAGACAGCTTGCATAATATAGGGATTTTGTATCTTCTGATGCCCTGAAAACATCCTGATGATATCATTCAAATTTGACCATTTCTTATTCATGAAAAGCATGCAATGTTACAATCTCTCTTTGGGGATCTTTAATCTGTCTCCATTTGCGTAACAATCAGTTGGAAGTAAGTCTTGTGTGTTGCGTGGGTAGCCCCAGAACATTTACAGCTCAGAGACTGTATCACTATACTGTACTCTCACAACGAAAGTTGGAGGCAGCAACAAAGTCGCCATTGACTTTAGGATACTGCACATACTTTACCATTTGCCCACTGTTGAGCCATGTTTATGATGTTTGCGCTCATATAACAATGATCTATTTCATTATTTCGCCCCCAAGGAATGTTCCATATAATTAGCCAGTTCACTGCTGAGCTCTTAAAGAGCTGTAGAGGGCTGTAACTGGGTCCTGATATAGAAAGGAGATATCTGAGCCAAGAAGGCTTCAAGATGGTCCTTATACATTATGTAAAAGCTGGTTTATGCTTCTACATTGACCACTTTGTAATGCCCTGTGTAATTGTGATCACTACATATTTGTGCGTTGGAGTGTCTGCATCACCCTGCAATACTCTGCCTAAACACTAGTTGGTCGTGCAATTTCTTTACTAGCAATTTCTTTACTAGCAATTTTACGTCCTTTGTCTCTGTGTTTCACTGGCGGTGGTGCACGTCAGGCTACGTATGAGGGCTCTGAATAAGTACAAGGCCACGCAAACCTGCGGTGTATGCTGCGGCAAAGATGCTCTGCAGAAGTATAAATCAGGCTTAAGCAAATATAGCCATGTGTTGAAACAATGCAGGCTACAAGCCCTGTGATTGGTCTGCTGGATTGCAGTCATGTTTTTTCCCGTGAACACAGAAGCAGAGAGTGTAACAGGGCCGGAAAATGGCGATGACTTTCATAGAAATTGTACTCCCAACTAGCGTTTAGGAGGGAGTATTACAGAGTGATGCAGACACTACAGTGCACAAGTACAGTATGTAGTTCTCCTGATGACATAGGACAGTACTGCGTGGATTGAATGCAAAAATATAAACTAGGCTTAATGGTATCCAGTGAAATTGAACCCTCTCGGCCTGTCTGATGGTCTCTCTCCTCTCCTTCAGGCTTCAGACCGTGAGATGCAGTGGGTGATTCGTATCTCAGTGGTGGTGGTTGGTATGGCAGGCACTGCCCTCACTTTCCTGGACAGCAGCGTTCTGGTCTTCTGGCTCGTGGGCGTGGATATGTCCTACACCATCATGTTCCCTCAGTTGGTCTGCGTCCTCTTCTTCAAGGTATCCAATGGCTACGGAGCCACCGTGGGCTACTTGATGGGAATCATTATGAGGCTCTTGAGTGGCGAGCCCCTCATTGGCCTTCCACCAGCCATCAAGTTCCCAGGCTGCCGGATGGACGACGAGGGAAAGCTAACCCAGTACTTCCCCTTCCGCACTGCCATCATGGTCATCTCACTCGCATCCATCCTGATAGTCTCCTGGCTGGCGTCGATCATTTTCAACAAGGGTCTACTGCCTGAGAGTTTGGATGTGTTCAAGATCAAACGTAAGCAGAAACCAACAGCCAGTGCCCCAGACCACAAGAGGACCATCTCTGAACAAGAAGAACCATCCGTGGCCAAGCAGCTACTGGACACCACCAGCTGCTGAAAAGCTAACTAAGAGAGAGAGAGAGGACGGGCACTGGATGGAGCAGGCATGTTTGTCTGCTATGCAGGAGTTCACAGAGGGGGGACAACAGAAAGGCTGGACATTCTATACTGAATCTGTGCAGTATCACAGTGAAATTGTGGCAATGATATTTACATTGCGTTTGAGCTGAGCTCTCTGGCACCTTGCTTCATCAGTTGCCTCTGTATCTTTTTTTCAAAATGTAAGATGAAACTAGACTCTTTGGATAGGATAAATAGCAAAAACCCAAATATTTTTATGTTTAAGATGGTAATATAATATTTAGGCCCAGAACAGAATATCAGCTGAACTTACATCTGTGATGTTTGTGTGAACCTTTTTCATGTCAAAGTGGAAACGGGTCACACAAAAACCGGAGATAAGTTTAAACACTAAAGTTGTTTAATTCAACTTTAGTTAACAGTTCACAATTAAACAACATATACTCTTTATTCATTAGAAACTCCATAGGATGAACAGATTTGTCAACATATATAGATTGAAAAGAACATATTTGTCATACCTTTTGATCAAATTAGATACAACCTTGAGATTCCTCTTTGACCAATGTTGATTCAGTTCCTGAAGACCACCACACTGTGGCAATACATCATGGCAAAAAAAGACACACGCACAAGGAATGCAACGGTCAGTCCAACAGTGTGATGATACAATAGTTTACAACTCACATTGAAAAGTTTGTAATTAATTATTACAAATGACCTTTGTTAGGAGAGACTTATACAAAGCTGCAGGAACGCACCAAGCCATCTTCCACATTCTTTACTGAATAATCATTTTTCACTTTGGCCAGGGTGTGACTCACGGCACTGTACTGCACTCTGAGTGCACCTAGCTTCTATCTCTGTAAATGGTTGCAGCTATGTGCAGCATGACTAGGCTCTTTCACACCAGAACAAAGAATGCTACCCAAAGAACACGTACACGCCCTGCCATGCTCCTGGGCGCATTTTATTTTTTAAGACATTTTGTTATTTAACCTGATGATTTGTGATGGGACTTCTGCTGCCTCAGGCGCTACTATACAATGGTGATTTTTCGTAGCTGGTCAGTTAGTATTAGACAATCCATTTTGAACCTAATGAATATAACTTTTAAATACAATCATAGTTTAAAAGCTATTGTGATTTTATTCTTAAATGGCAGCCAGTGCTGTTTTCTGATTTCCAAACTGCTTTGCTTAAGCGTCTCTGTTTTGCAACAGCCGGAAAATGCTTATCTGTTTCTGGAAAGATGAATCTTAGTGTGAATCTGTGAATATGTGGAGAGGTCTGTCACGTCCATAAGAACATGTTTTAGACCTAAGTCCTGACTGATCAGACTTAGGTTGCAGTGCAATGCTGGGGGGGTTAGTGTGTAAGCAATTCTGACTTTATGAACGTTAACCAGAACAATTGGACCGAGGTAACACAAACACTATTTTAGGACTATTTAACACTCAATAGTTTTGTTCCAAATGTTCAAAGGTCAAGAAGAGCAGTAATGAGAGGGAACTTCATAACTTCAACTCCCATCATCCTGCAGGTTTGATAAGGCCATTCCTCTCAGCAGGGTTTTACTCATATTTTAAATAACTGAATGTAGCAGTCCTTTACAACTAAACAGAGAGAAACAACATCAAACATATCACTCATATTCTTCTCTGTCCATCAGTGTTACATATGATACCTTCAGTTTGTTGTTGACTTTGTACTGAAGTTTTTTGTTTTTGTCATTACTTCCTGGAGGGTCGTAGTTTACAGTCCGATCATTTTTTTTTCCTTTGAGTTGGATAAAATGTTTGCAACTGAGATTAAGAATGAACCTTAAGGCTTCACAATAGTACAATATAATGCCTTTTTACTAATATGATTATATTATCAGAACTTTTTGTGTTTTTAGTGTATGTGTAAATATACTGAGCCTACATAGTTTGTCATACAAAAAGATCCCTGCTAATGTCTGACAGTCAGAAGAACTTCCTCTGCCATACTGTTGCCTTTAAAATCACTGGAAACTGGTTTCACTCCGCTGCCAGCACTTTTGTGCTGGTCAACGTAATATGGGTGTATAATCTAGTCATGTTCAAATACCTCATGGGCTGGAAATGTTTGCTTTAAGTATCAAGACTTTAATCTTTATTTTGACAACGATCCAAAGCATACTGCGTGAATGTCGTTTTCCAAAGACTGGACACCGAAGAAAGTGTGTCTGAAAACAGGACGCATGCAGGACACAATGCCTCCATCTTTTTATATGCCTGATTTTGGTTTCTACCTGTATTATACTCTTGTACTGTACAGTCTAATCATGATTTGTATATTTACACTTCGTATTTTTTATCAAAGTTAATCACTATGCGTTGTGAGTTTTAGAAGAGAAACACAAGTGTGTATTTTATCTTAAGTTAGCAACGTTAAATTCAAATGAGTTCACCTTTAATTATGCAGAACATTAAATATTTCACTTTCACGTTAACATCACTGTTCATTAGTGTCGGCAGTGATTCAGAGCAGGTGTGCGTTCCACACGTCACAGGAAAAATATCTTGCAGGCAGATGGTGAAAGAAGTAGCCATGCACAACAACCCGCCTGACACGACTGAATGTGAGAATACTTACAGCAGTCAGTAAATCAGCAATACAATGAAGGATGGGAAGGGACGCCTTAATAATGGAGCATTTAGATGTCATCTGTTTTTTTCATCACTTTTTGAGGAGATGGGTTATTTTTTTTTCCATGTTGGGTTATTGAGACATTCTCTTTGTAAGTGCTGAAAGTTGGTAGTTTTATAATATAAATAGGTGATGAGTTCTTTGTTGAATTTTCCCCCAATATGTATTTGGTTTTATACTATTATGCATGGTGATTTTGATTAACTGTGTTGTTTGTATACTGAACTTTTGTGAAGGCTGTTCTCTCTTGCCACTTGGCAAGGTCCTACTTTGTAATCGATTAATGTAAATCCCAATGGGGTGATGTTCTGTCAGAATAAAGGCTGAAACCAAAGACTGTTTCTCTGCTGTCTTATTCATACTGAGTCATGCCTCAAAGCCTTCACGGATATGATGCTTTTTGAATTAAGTGAATAGCAAAATAGGTGATAAATACATCGAAAATAAGAAGTAGTTTATAAAAACTGTGTGGAAAGACACTGTTGCCTTTGAAAGATGAATCAATTGCCATGGATGGCATTTCACTTCCTCCATACAGTCAAGGCAAGTTTATTTAACAAGCACAGCCATACAGAGAGCTATTCAAATGCTTCACAGAGTTGAAAACAATATAATAATATTAGCAGCATTAAAGATGGATGACTTTAAGCAAACATAACCACTTAAATACAAAATATGCTACAATTAAGAAGGAAAGAAAGACATCAGACATCAGACTCAAAATAAAAAATCAACAATTAAAATATTTGAATATCCTAAAATTGGGTGATCACCTGCTGGTCAAATGCCCACACACATACACATACACATACACAGACTCACACAAACCCACACACACGCACACACACACACACACACAATCACACAGCTGCTAGCACAGCTATAGTGTTGTTAAAAATACAATAGAAGAATCGTACAGTGATCTTCAAAGATTGGACTACAGCACCATGTGTCAGTGTTTTTCGGCTAAGCTGGGGTGTGTGAGACCGAGAGGGAGGAGATACTGTTTTCCTACTAACCCCATGAGATTAACAGTTCCAAAGGGTCCTGTGTTTTATTTTTGATTCATTTTTGAGAATTTAATATTGCCAAGTCCGAGTAAACTGTTGTTCAAAAGACCAGTGTGGTGCAGTATGTCAGGATCAGTGTTAAATTCTTCAATGTCAAGGCATACAATGCCTGACATCCAGGTTTGTGAGAACTCACTTTGGTGATATCTGCACCAACACGCTGCAGGGAGTAAAGGCAAATCTTTGAACGGATATCAGCCCTCAACTTTCCAGAAGCTTGCTTGCTTATGTTAACACACAAGTGAGGCAAAGTAGACTGCTCTATCTGCACTAATGTTCTTTTCTTTCAGCTTTGTCCTCTATCTCGTCTACATGAGGTTGATTGAGTTTTTGACAAATACATCTTGTAGAAATGCAAGAGCCACTCCAGCCAAACAGATGAACATGCACCATCGAAATGCAAGTGAGGGGTGGGCATAAAGAGCTTCAGGAGGGCTTCCTTTTAAAAGTGATTACATTGTATTTGTGGAAACATACACATGTCAGATTTAGTTCCTACTACTTTTGATAAAATTCAGAACCTTATCCTGACTTCCAGTTTTCTGGAAGTATATGAAGTATGGCTTTCCAATTGTAGATTCATTTCAGGTGGTTCAGAATAGTAAACTAACATCCAAGGTCAACCATGTTGTCAGGTGAAGGTATGCATTTCAGTGTTGCGTTATTAATTCCCGCCGTATTCAGTGTTACTATCCCACCTTATTTGTGAGACTTCAAACTTGCCCCTATTTGTTTCTGATTAGTTTGATGGTGTCGTCCGCACTAATTGTTTTCAACGTTGCTGATTGTTCGGAACTGTGGCTGATAAGCCTCACATTGCCTGAGTATTTAGTTTTGTCTTTCCCTGAGTCAGTGCTAGCTGGTCTTTGTGCCTGATGCCAAATGTCCAAGTTCACGACCCTTGTGGGTTTTTTTTGTCGATTTGCGTTTTCTCCTTAGCCTGGTTTATTCTAGTAATTTGGATTTGCTGCCAGTACCATGGATTTTATTGATTTAAGCTGTTTTATGGGATTCTACCCTTGTGTTCATCATTGTCTGTAAGCTTTGTGTCATTGCCTGTTTTGGGATAAAAGCTTTGAATGGCGTTAACTCCAACATCATAGCCTGAATTTTGGCAGTGTCACCTAGAATTGACCTGTGCATGAGTGATATGGACTCAGCAGAGGCTTTCTTCAATGAACTGTATGATTTGTTTTCAATTCCACCGTTGCTTGTTGGAGAAACACAAATTACGTCCCCTCACTTCATGCTCCAATTGCCAAACAAGGGGGAGCGCTCACAATCAGGACAGAGGAACGTCAGTTGTTAAAAGCAATTTGTTTTGGCAACTCCCACTGATGAGAGTTGAAGTCAGAGAATAAAAATTTAGCAATAAATATGAAGTAGCATTATCCCCAACATGTCAACAAAATAAGCACAAGCTTTATCAAAGTTGAATCTGTGACAGAGGTGTAGTATTGGATGGCCTTGGACTGCACAGGTGTTCATAATGTCATGGCTGATTGGTGTGTATCTGTATGTATTTTAGAAAGCCACATCCAACTGATGTCCCACTGGTGTTTTTCATTGTCCACCTTGTCAAGGTTCACTGGATAACTCTGGTGGTAGGTTGCAAAAATTGATGTTAATGGGCAGGGGGCATGTGATTGAAAGGGAGAGGATGAAAAAGTCGAACCTGTTTTATAAATTGAAATAACATTAAAAGATCCATTTTAATCTTTTATACATTATTTTTATTAAAGTTATAATTTTTTGGCTTTACACCTTTATTGATAGTAGAGAGGACAGTGGATAGAGTAGGAAACCAGGAGAGAGTGGGGAATGACGTGGGAAAGGGTTGCAGGCTGGAATCAAACCCGGTTCGCCAGCTGCATGGGCGCGCAATTCAACCACCAGGCCAAGTCTGCAAAAGTCTAAAAATGTGTGTTCATTTGAGCATTGGTCATCCAATCACACCTAGTCATTGACTTTGAAAGGAGAAATGACATTTTCTGTGTATGATATATAAGTAGGGAAAGGAACCAGGCCCAGGGGCACTCTCAAAGCTGTCGATTTGGATTTTTTTTTCTAACGGAGTCTATTAAAACATGCTAAGAAAAGTGACATTGTCCTTTTTGGCGTTTCAAGATTGAGCTTGAAAGTTTGTTTTAGTGTGTTGTTTAAGTCTGAATAGAAGCTTAACAGATAACATGCCTGAGGGTTATTCTCTCATTGAGCCTCAAAAAAGTTTTACTAACTAAAATAACACTGAGGCTCTAGCAATGTGAACAGTTAAGTCTTTAGGCTATCCATGGCTTATGTTTAAAATAAAGGTGTTTTTCGGGGGATTACAGTGTTTACAAGTCCAACTGATGTACTGTAAACTACATGCTGAAGCAGCTCTTGATCACACAAAGGTGAGTCAGATACAATTACACAAGTCATGCAAATTATGCAGTTCTCTCAATACAATGATACATCTTTACTGTACTTCTGCAGCTTATATGGTAAATACACATGTGCTATGGAGCTTTTTTCCTAGTCTTTTCAACTACTCAAAGTGATTTTACACTGAATGTCACTTTGGCCTATTCACCTCACATTATTCACTGATGACAGAGAGGGGATCATGATCAACAACTAAACACATTCATACACTTTCACGCTCCACTGGCTATGCCACAGAAGACAACTTGGAGTTCAGTGTCTTCCAAAGTTTACTGTGTTGACTATGGTAGCAGGGATCTTACCACCAACTTTCCGTTTGAGATCCAACCAACTCTACCACCGAGCCACAGCTGCCCCTTTATCGATGTTTATTTGTCACTAGCTCTGTAAGCTTAAAAAATGTACACAACCCCAAAAAGTGGTGGTTGGTAGCTCCTGAGGAGCAAGATCCTGTCCTGCAGCAGCAGAGCTAGTGAGTGCATCTAAGTTACTGCTCTCTCCCCAGTAACTTAAACCATAAGTCTCAGTGATATTAGCAATAATGTTACAAGTTGTGACGTGCCCTTCATTTCTGTTTAAAGGTGTGTCAACTGCAAAGCTCCAAGATGAGGGAGAACTGAATGAAGGCAGAAATGTATTTAGAAATACTCCTGTTCACCTTGTCTAACCTTACCTTCAATGACAATTTTGTCAAAACAGGCTAATGCTGGGATTTGACTGTAAGGAGGATAATATTAATGTATAGCTGTGAAAGCATTACAGACCATGCAAACAGGGTGATTGTTACTTCACTTAGATAAATGACTTTTAAATAAATACACATTTTTAAATCTGTACTTTGTGTAAACTTGTTCATAGCTTCAGTCAGTAGCTAAGGAAGACAGACTAATGTATATTAAGCAGGTGGTTCTGCAAATAAGAATCCCCTCAGCGTAATACGAGACCCCATTTCAGAATTCCTGATTGTTTATAAATCCCTCCATGGTCTTGCCCCTTATATATCTCAGAACTTCTCAACACCTACAACAGTAGCAGACCTCAGATCCTCTCAGGGCTATTGGCTGTGCCCCCAGTCGAGGAAGAAAAGGGTGGGGGACAGGACTTTATCTGTAGCAGCTCCTTGGCTCTGGAATAGCCTGCCAGAGGTCATTAGACAGGCAAACTCTATTGAAGCTTTTATGAAACACCTGAAGACCTACTTGTATTACTTTGCTTTTAAATACGTGTAACCTGTTTAAATGTGTTTCTATTTTTATCTCGTATCATTTTTTCCATGTAGAGAGCTCTTTTCTTGCGATGCACCTTGATGCTTTAAAGGTGCTATATAAACAAAATAAAATAACTTTGAACCTAAACCCCTCCTCTTTGTCTCACTCACTCTGTCAGGATTCTAATTTGCATGAACACCTTTTCACCATGCATTGTTTCTTACATAACATCAGTCAGATTTTGGACTGCTGTGAGGATGATACTCAAAGTTCATATCCTGAATAAACCACATAGCGTTTAATTGATACAGACTACTCAAGTGATAATGGTCTCAGGGGACTGAGTTTCATTTTAGCACCTCTGCTTTGACCCTTTGACACTTCGACAACATTTGAGCATTGGTCTAAGCAACCAGCTATGTTGAGTGGTTTCAACGTGTATTGCCTACATGATGCTGTTAAAGACTGGAAAGTTTATACCTCTGCCTGTTAGGCTGATCCTGGCAGTTACTCTGTTGGATGGACTGTTATTCTGCTGTCTTGATCTTGGTTTTTCAAACCAAAGGATCTCATGCCTTTCTGGCTTTTCTTACATTGTTGTTCAACACTGCTAAAAAGAAAGTAAATGTTGGTTACATACAACTAAAAACAAATAGGGAAAAAAAGGCAGGGGATCTATTTAGTTAGATAAAATAAGCCTTAATTTCCTAGGTGTTACAGACTTAGTGAATGAGATGGTCAAGGACCATGCACAACAAAAATACAGTTTTCAAGCGTCTAATGAATTACATTAAAAGAGATTTCTTGTTTAAAAAGGAAACACTTGAAGCTACAGTTACAGTGAAGGAAGAACACTTTGCTTCTTCTTTGCTCTATTTTTAACACGCGGATGCAATGAACACACTTCTCTAATTAGGAAAGAAGAGATCTTGTTATCCAGCACAGGGTACTGTTGCTGTAAATTCTAGTAGTTCCTCAATTAATTGTTTTTGCCAATGTAAATGAGTCCTTGTGAGTCTCACACTTTCATTTCTCTTTCTTATGGCAACTAAGGTAAGATTTTGCATTCAACTTTAAATTAAGCTCCACAAATAAAGATAATACAATGACAAGAGGGTTGACTGTACTGGACAGAGAACTATTAAACAGATTTTTTTTGTAATCTTGTGTGTTTAATGTTATCAGGCAGTTGTGAGGAGGTTAGTATCCTAGCAGGTTGTTAAAATACTCAGTATCAAGCAGATGTAATTCAAGTTCCTGAGTGTTGTATTACTAGATTTTGTTTAGTTTGCTAATTAACACTTATTTACAACATTTCACTAGTTCAGCTAACTGTACGTAGAAATGTTAAATTAGCATGCTAACATATTTTTAAAAACAGCTCTGATGGCTGTTTTGAGCACTTTTGAGTCCACTTCATGCAGCTGATGTCTATTTTTATGTTGAGTCACACCAAATGTTTTACTGTGCTATTTTTGTTTCCCTATTAGCAAAGGTCAAACCACATCCCATGTAAAATCCAGACAGCTGTGAGAAAATGTAAAGTCCTGTCTACTCCTGCCTCTAGTTTTCTGGTTTTATTACACTCTCTTCTCTAGTACTCTATTCTGATAAAACTTTCCTTTCATTGGTTTTGTATCCCAATCCAATGGTTCCCATGATTCCCTGTTAGCTAGTATTTCACAGCTGGTCTAAAACGTCACCCACCCTGGTTATTTGAGCACTGAGATCCAAGTCTTAAAGTAAGGGCCAGCCATGGCTCTCGTCCCAGAGAAGTGAAGAAACACACTGCTACCAATTCCCCTTAATAAGGAAAACAATCCTTTTACAAATTGTCTCAAAACAGCTCTTCCTATAATTGTCAATTATCTATACCACTTATTTTTCATGTCAACATATTCACTCAAACACAGCCGGTTTTCATAGGATAGGTTGTGCCATGTTTTTCGTCAAAAGTTTGTGTTATTCAAATATCTGTCCAGCTTTGGTTTCAATTCATCTGGTTACATTTTGTGCATCTCAGTTCCATGATGTCTGCATTTGTATATGACTATGTACTATGTAGCTGAGAAAATGCAAGGTAAGAACTCAAATTAATATATCTTGCATAAAACACTAAGAAAAACATTGCTCTCTATCCTGCATGAACACATCATACTTAGCTTTTGTTGCAGCCCTTTAGAGCAAAAGAGGCTAAAACATAAGAGAAACCAGTGGATGAACCCTTAAAAAACAGGCCTTTACCATGCACACTTTGAGAAAAGCTACTGAGAACCAAAATCCAAAACTGTCTAGTAACTATATGAATTAAGTGCTGTATGTACCAGTCAAAAGTTTTGGCAAACGGTCTCATTCAATGGTTTTTATTTATATAAATTATTTTCAACATTGTAGATTGATACTGAAGAAATCACAACTATGAAATAATGTGGGGTTTTTTTCATAATATGGATTACAACAGCAGTCAAATAGGGTTGTACATTGTATACTAACCCTACCTCAGAACAACACAACTGATGGTCTCAAACACATTAAGAAGGGATGTCATTCAACAAATCAACTCTAAACAAGGCTCATGTTAATTAGAAACCATTTCAAGAGACTTCCTCAAGAAGCTGTTAGGGAGAATGTCAAGAGTGTGCAAAGCTGTCATCAAGGCAAAATAATCTAAAATATAAAAGATATTTTTGTTTGTTCAACACTTTCTTGTTAATTAAATAATTCCATATGTGTTCTTTATGTTTGATGTCTTCAGAATTAATATAAAATGTTGAAAATAATTAAAACCAATGAAATCCATTGAAGGCCATTAGTTGGTAGTAAAACTTTGTAATGATATATCGCTGAAGAACACCATGTGCTTTTGCATAAAGGCTTGTCCCAATAGAACAGTGAGTACATACAAGCAGGAAGACAAACTCATGCTCAATGACAACCATTAGTGTTAAACTCAGTGAAGTCAGCAGTACAAAACACAGTTGTTATTGTCCTCCTACTCGTGTATGGCTATTTGACTGGGAATATTAAAAAAAAAGGGGGCTGTGATGCCACCGTTTTCATGGGATCAAAGTATTGTCAGTTTACACAGCAACAGAAGGGATGCCGTGTTCAAAATATTCCACTCTGGAACCTGTTTTAAAAAGTTTGTGTTTGCAGACACCCAGAATACCCTGACGTGTTGCTGTTGGTACAGAGACAGACAAATGTCTGTCCCAATCTTGTCTCTGACGCCTTTAGAAATGGTGAAAGCAGCAAACTGTGCTTTCATAATTGAGGTTTAAAATCTATTTTCATTCAAGCCGATCCTCCAAAGGCTTAAATGAAGGATGAGCTACATTGACCTTCACCTTGAATCTCAGCTTTAAACAACTTTGAGGAACTCTTTATGTTGATCTTGATGACCCCTATGGACTAAGAGCTACCTCCTACCTCTTTGCTGATCCTGCCCTGTAAATGCAGAAGCAGCAATCTGCAAAAATTTCACACCGAAAAAAGTAAATAGTGTGGAAAAAAATACCCTACTATTTAGAAAGATAATATATGCTTTTTATGTTTACTCAAGTTATACATAGTATGGTTAACATGATATTGACTCATATGAAACACTATAATGGCTTTATAGCTGCACCATCTGTACTGATTCTAGATTAAGGGGTTAAATGATAAACTAAGTCTCACACAGGTGTCTTCACCCTGAGTTGGCAACCAATTCTTTGTGTGTGACTACTGATGGCAGCTTTGAGGTGTGTTTGTGTGCAGTTGATGTCTGTTTGGCCCAGTACTTTTCCACTCACTACCAGGCTGCACGTGTTTGTGTACAAGTGCCTGTGTGTCTGTGTTGAGAGAATGCAGCAGCACACGCTGTACCTTATCAGCCAGCCAGATGGAGAAGACAAAAAAAAATGGAAAGAATGAAAAGTAGAACAATCCTTTGATTGAGTCCTGAAGTCTTAGAGAAGAGCAGGATTTAGATGCAGGATTACACAGTCACACACTACTTAATTGGCACAAATTTGGCAGTATTTCATAGCAATAAGTCATGTGTATCTGTTAAGAGGGGATAGATATGCCAACAAAGGCACCTCCAAGTTTGCCTGATATGGTTCCCACAAAATCTGAAGCAACAAAGCAGTGGTGTGTCTGAGCACGGGCATGTGGCTCACTAAATGGTTTTTCCTGAAGCATTATAACAAGTTCTGAGCTAAGGGGAAGGGCTGGAATGTGCTCAAGACAAAGCTCCAGCTCATTTCACGTAAACACATACAGACATGGTGAGAAAAGGATGACACAATGCTGATTCATGCACTTGTAATCTGGTTGGCAAGTGGATTTGCAGAAATTCTGATATTCACTTTTAGATTTCTGAGAACACTTTTCTGATCTTTTGAGATGACTCACTTTTTAATTGGAGGTGTATCTACCAAAAGATTTCACTTGTCCTGTGACTGGTAATCAAACAGCCTGTAAGCAAATGTGAGAGCTGCTTTTAAGAGAACTTTCTTTAACTGTATAGAACTATGACCACTTATCTATATACTCATCTATACACACAGCTACAGATTTACTGTATGTACACTGGCACGTACATATTTAAGCACATGATGACACACCTCTTCTTGTCCTAGTTGAGATGTTTGTTGATGATACACTGGTCTGATAAGAGTCATTCCAGCCAGGACAAGAAAATCACCCACGCTTGTGTTTGTTCAACATACTTATGTCTCTTCCTGTGTCTGGTGTGTTTGTCAAAAAAAAAATTAAAATGTTGATCAAACACTTACATAAGTAAGTGCGAGACATTTACAAATTATTGATGTACTTTCATGTTAAAAAGTTCACCCAGTGTTTCAGTTGTTAAATTCGCCTGTTGCAGTGATGCATTACATGGCATTTAGTTCGTGAATAATAATGGTTAATGTAGGAATCTGAAAGCTAATCATGAAGCTGCAAGATAGTATGCCTTGAGACAAGAGACAAGACTGTGAAGTAAGAACACCTTGTTATTGTGAATGATTAAAAATGTGTGCATGTGGAATTATCTTTTGTATTCGTAACTTCTGTTTTCAAACACTGAACATTTTGTTTGACTGCTTTTATCACTCTTGATCTATCAGATTTCCACTTCCCGTATGTATAGTTGTCTTAACACCAAAAAGTGTAGACCAATAAGACCTCTGTTCTAGTCTGTTCACCTATGACCTATTGGTTCCAGTATAGGCTCTAGTCTATGAATACAACCTTTGCCATATTTAAATGGTCTTGAAATTTGATTTAATTTCTTGTGTTTGCAGAGTCAAGATGGCTGGTGCCCTCAGAGAACAACTACGTGTTTTTAATCACCACATAGTCAGGGCTGCTGAGCTGTTGGCATTTTTTTTGCACCACCATCTTCAGTGTTGTAGCACTTTGGGGATGGATGGGAGGATTGAGACTCATTCATGGCCAAAGAGTGTTGTATTGCTTCAGTGAATTCTTTTGTGATAATTAATTCAGTTACAACACTGGCACGAGTTTTCACCTGCATGCACTTTATGTGCCATCTTGTCCCATAAAAGTTCCTGCCTGGATGCCAGAAGAAGTGACACATTATGTGTTTCGCTTGCAAAGACTTCAAAGACAGCAAACGTGAGCAAGAGCAGTGCAACATGTTTGATAGACCATCTAGTAGAAGACAGAGACAAACAAACTTGTTAATAAGTGAATACTTTGAAGTTAAACAGCAGTCCTCCTTGTAATAAACAATAATATTAATAACAGGGACTCTATCTTCTATGGTGACTCTGATTTGAAAACTGAGGACTCAAGATGTGGCTTTGACTCAAAGTTTGTTGACACAACTACAACACTGTCACCTGTAACTGGTTGGCTTTTTTTATATCACTCTCTGCGATCTGACAAAATAAGTGGATTGCAGCCAGACAAAAAGAGCACTTGTTTTATTTGCATGTGCCCTCGATGTGACTCATAAGCACCATCATCTGATAGGGAGACTTTTGATTTAAACAGAATTTGGGTCAGTGTGGCTGTACTTGTGTTTAACAGCCCAGTATTCAACAATAATCTGAGAACACAGAATTAAACTAAGCTGTCAGCTTTGAAATAAACCCACATCATTCATCGTTTTATTGCAGGCCTTATTAAGACAATTACATTCTCAGTCTGTGCGTCTTTGTGCTAACAGGGTGGTCTACATCCCTCTTTCTTCTGCTGCTTTAGCGTAGTTTCCTCCATGGATGCCTTATAAATCTCTTCAATCTCTTGATGACTACATCAATATGTTCAATGTGGGTTCTTTAGCTTTGACCTTGTCTTTGTTGAAGTCAAGCTTTGATATATTGATCCATCCATCCATTTTTTCCACTCACCAGGGAGTGGAAAAAGCCGGCAAAGCAACAGGTGTCTGAGCTCCTTATTCTATCTCTAAGCCCATCTAGAGGGAACCCATTTTAGTTGCTTGTATCTGCAATCTCATTCTTTTGGTTATTAGCCAAGGTCATAACCAAGGGTGCAGTTCAGAATGTCAATTGACTGGTAAATCCAAAGTTTGCCCGCACTGCTCCCATCTTCACCACAATGATCCGCAAAAATGCATAACGCAACAGCCCATTACTGCTGATGCATCCCCAACCTGTCCGTCCATCTCATGGTCAATTTTATCCTCACTTGTGAACAAGACCAAAAGATACTTCAAATCCCAAATTGCCGCATTGTCTACTGGAAAAATGTTGCCCAAAGCGTATAAAAATCTATTCCAGAGTCTTTTCCCCAACAACAAAGATGAATCAAACACGCATAAACAGATGATTATGATAGACAATTTCCTGTGTTATCCTATCATTTTAAAATGTGTGCTCCAGGCTACAATCAACTATGATGTCATTGATGTGAGGATCAGCAAGATTTGAGGGGATATTCAAAACAAAATGAATTCTGATTGATCTAAACTGTGTGTAGGGTTGTTTCTGTTCTTGGTTGGTTTCCAAATGCATAAAGAGGGCCATTATTTTCACAGTTTCAATATAAATGTGAGGCAGATGGATTGGACAATGTGTGTTTGCAATATGTTGCTTATTGTCTTATTCCTTGTCCTGGAAGGAACTTTGTAGCCCTGCCTGTCCTGGTGTGAAATGGGTCCCAGATTTTTCACCTTGAAAGGCCTTATACAGTCTGAGTCTGAGGAGAACAAGAGGAGCTTTTTCAGTGAAAGATGGGCAGAAGGAAAGTGTACCTTGAGGGGAATGACAGGATTGGTGCGCCATCAATGAGAGTCTAAACTCTGATGTCTATTCTGGCAAAAAGCTCAGCAACAACAAAGACTCAAGAACCATCAATCCAAAATCCAGGCAGTGGACTCAGGTTGAAAGACAGACATTTGAAACCTTTTTCCCTCGGAGACACAGAGACCGATTACAATTCAGAGTCAGTCAGGCAAACAAAATCCCCTTCAGAAAATAAAGACAATTGAAAAACAATCCAAGTCTTCTGCATCACCACTAAGGAGAATTGGGGTAATGTGTGGTATTGTATAACAGCCCCAATTCCAAAATAAGTTTGGATGCTGTGTAAAATTTGAATAAGAACAGTTTTTGATTGTTTCATGAAAAAATATATCCTCACTTTAAATTGTCACAAGCAACACATTTCCAAGAAGTTGAGACAGGGTTATGTTGACCATTGTGTTGCGCCATCTCTTTTTTTTAACAACACTGTGTTAATGTTTAAGAACCAAAGAGACCAGTTTCTTGGGTTCTGAACTACAGTATATACTGCTAGACAGGGTGCGATTTGTGAAAAAAACAGAGGGGGGGATATCTCCAAAAAAAATTCATGAATTCTGTTAAGCTTGCGAAAAAAAATAACAAATATTCCTTTTTCTGAAACAACCTCTCTCCAATACATTAAAATTTAGCCATTATGTATTTTAATTAGTTAATGTATTCACACACGTAATCAGTTATCACAAAATTACAAAATTAGATGTCTGAACATAAATTATATTCATATGATATTATTCATCTTATTAAATCTTAGAATAATGAACTTAAAGTATCTAACATTAATTATAACATGTAGAATTAATTAACAACTTTAGAACATCCAACCCTAAACTATTTTAACAAGTGCCATGCCAGTGTAAGATGAGATTTCTCACCAAAAAGTCCTTATTTCATTCTAATTTTATTTGTATCATTGGGTTCTTTAGTGAAGTTCAAAAGACGTATATTTAATATATTGCACTGCTTCTTTAAGGTTGCTCAGGGTGATATGGTTTTGAGTTGAAGTAAAGGGGTCACATGTGTTCGATGTGCTGTTGTCCTACGTTGATGAAGGGTCATTAAAGGCATCACGACGCACTGCAGAAGTTGTCCCATGCTCTTTCTTCCCCACAGCCCTGAAGTGTGATTAAATTAAGCTTCTAGTTAACGCTGTTGAAGTTCAACAGTTCCAGAGAGATACTTAAACAAGTTGGCGTTACACTAATTTTGTCATTCAACTTTTTCGCAGTTTTAGCCATCCTCCCGTTAACGCAAGCTGGATCAATACGCGTTCCTCTCTCCATCTATCAAAGCGGGCTGGCTCGACGCAACCTCCTACCAAGCTTTAGCAGTAGGGAGAGGAGGGCAGAGGCATAGGTGAGCATCTTCCACCTGTGGAATCTCCGGAGATGCTGGCAGCTGGATGTCGTTATCCTTTGCATTATCTGTCCTTGACTTTTTCAGTTCAATATTTGCTGAAAAAAATTAGGAAATGCTTTGTTGCCGTTTCATGTCAGTAGACTTCTCGCATTGCGTTGCTAGTAAACTTCAAACGTAGCCTAAACTATATTGTTTATATTTATATTTGTTCACTTGTCGGTTGGCACCTACAGTCTATGGTTGGCACCATCTGCTGGCGGTAGGAAATGCATTTAATATTACCAGAGGAGGGGGGGGGACGTATCCCCCCCGGAGATAAAAAACTGTACAACCAGAGGCTGTAAAAATCAGAGGGGGGGAAATCAAGTGAGAACGACTTATATTGCTGGTTATTTGAAACAGTTATGGCAACCACTCTGTCAAGGTAAAGAGATCTGGTAACAAGAAGGAAAATGTCCTTGTCTTTTCAATATAACTCAGCCACACCAAAAATGATACTAATTTCTCTGTGCTCCTTGTGGACACAGAGGGGATCTACTTGCAGTTTGTGTAAAGAACTTTGGGTTTTTTCCATTTGCCGGATGAATGTTGATTGACGTGCCACATCATACGGAAACAGGGATTTTAAGGACACGAGAGACGAGGCAATAAATCATAAAGTGCCTCTTCATGCTGCCTGTTGAAACCAATCTAAGCCAATATCATGCTCTATTGCCATTTGTCATTTTCATGGGATAATTTATGTTTTTTAAACGATGTGCCATACAAGTTATGCAATCACAGTCATACAAAATGTGCTCGATGGAGAATTCCATGGGGCACATGGGTGGACTTTTTTTATTTTATCATTCAGTCCCTCTTCACTGTAATTTGTCTTTTCTATTAAAGCATTCCCTTTAAAGTCACAAATACAGTCAATAATAAAGATAGTAACATATCCAGCCATGATAGAATTACATTGCTTTTGAAAAAAAAAAGACATCTTTGATTTATTTTGATGGGCTATAGGTGATAACTGTGCTATCTTATCAAATAACTTCATTATGTCCTTTTATGGGTTGACAATAAATTCAGCATTTTTTTAAATTTAAAAACAATATTTTCTTGTCATATTTTGCAGTCCTCGTAAATCCACAGATTAGTCATAATTTGTGAGACGGATATTTGTGGACCGCATGGAGGCTGGCATTTGTCACGGTGAAAGCTAACGACAGGTAATGTAGATGGGTTTGAAGATGGAAGTGTGCTAGTTTAAGATAATTACAAACTGTAGCCTTGTAAGAACAGACTTTAGAATCATTCAGGTGAGTCTAATACTACATTTATTTATGCTGTTATTTGCTCTCCTTGAAATGTCTGTATTGCTGTTGTGGCTACATCCTGATTCTTAAAACGTATTTTACGCGAGCGTTGGTATGGCCGGTTAGCTCAGTTGGTTAGAGCGTGGTGCTAATAACGCCAAGGTCGCGGGTTCGATCCCCGTACGGGCCACTGTATCGTTTTACACTGTGTTCTCGTGTTGTCGCTGGAATGGTGTAAATAATATTAAACTCTATATATTTTGGTACGGTTGACATCAAAGAAACGGGGAAATACTTGAACTCTTGGCAAGTTCGGCTTAAATCTCTCACACCGGGTAAATATGACCACACAGTTCTCTTTTTCTTCCCAGGTTATATTTCTGGTTAGAAAAACTCAAGATATTCACCTGGGACAGACAAACCACAGCCACAGAATGGCCCGGAGGTCAGAGTGAAGTTTATTAATTGAAAATTCATGAAAATTGGTAGTATGGGTTCCATGGTGTAATGGTTAGCACTCTGGACTCTGAATCCAGCGATCCGAGTTCAAATCTCGGTGGAACCTGTCTTTTCCTCGACAGCCCTCCAAAAATACCATCAAAATAAGATCAAATATATGCCAAGCGCAAACGCAAGGGAGGGAAAGTATAGCATAGATAAATTAATAGTTACAAATACCATCTATGCCATTCAAGTTTCAAATTCTGCACCATGACATTTATACAGACAATCTCCCCCTGCACTTGTACATTTTTTTTAAGGTAATTTATTTTAACCAAAACATGTCATACAAAAAAAAATAAAAATTTCAATATTTTTTAAAATGTAGCTTAATACATTTTTTGTTTAGTAATTAGCAGGCTAGACCAAACTTCTTACACAAATGTACAACATTATGAACTCCTCTGTAAAGGTCTACATCACACATTTTGGTGGTTGAGAAATTCTTTGATCCTAATTTCATTTTTTTTTTGGTCTTTTCTTTGACGCTGCTGCCTCCTTCTGGTGGGAACTAGATCCTGTATTTCTGTGAACAAGAAAAGAGATGTAATTTTAAACGATATGATCCCTTCTGTGTGTCTCAACATTATATTCTCTTACACTTAAAACAACAGGGAACCTACTTTGAAGCTTTTTCTGGAATTTCTGGATTGAGTATGACGACTTCTTCCTCTTCACTGTCAGATATCTCAACCACATCTAAAAGAAATCACCACTTTGCATGAAATTTAAATCACATAACATTCACTGATCAAACATCTCACGTACAGTCAATAACATTTAAAGATCATTCCATTCCCTGTGAACAACTTCTGTGTGTTGATTAGGGGTGACCCCAAATAGTTGAACATTTGCATATGAAATGTGGATCATTCCATTCAAACCATGGGGGTGCTCAATGTCTAATTTTTCATTATTTTCCTGTTTCCCATAAAAACAGTGTCTCATTTAGCCTATTTTGAGTTAAATATAGACTTATTTAATGTAATTCTGAGAACAGCTTTTGAATTGTTAAATCTCCTTAAAGTGGTAATTAAATCTCCCCTGGTAATTAGGACCATTTAGCGCGAACCTGTGGAGCAGACGTACCTCAGCTGGCCTTTAAGTCTTTCAACGTTCATGGCAGCTCAAAATGTCAAGAAATAAAACTTATGTGGATCCTAAAAATAGTAATGAAGATGAGGAGCAGCTTTATGAAGAGGGCTGTGAGATCAAGGATGACCGGACCACGCAAAAACTGTACGGGGCCAAAAGAACGAGGACGGATACCCAAAGCTGTCCGAAGCCTCAAAAACAATCCATAGCATCCCATCCACCTCCAAGACATCAGAGAGGATATTCTCAAAGACAGGATTTACAGTCAACAAAGCGAGGAGCGCACTTATGCCCGTAAACACGATGGTTTTCCTCGCGTACAATTTGAAAAGACTCAAGCGGACAAAGACGTGATGAAAGACTGTTTTAAAAGGTACCGTTAAGAGATTTAAAAACCCTTTAGCTGGTTCAGGTTTGATTTTGAACATTATACAAATGTTTAGCTTTAAGTTGGACAAACTACCCTCCGAAGTGCTGCTCTCTGCTGTACAAACACTGTTTAAATATCTCCTGATTTCTTATTCTATAATGGCGTGTTGTTCGATGTTTAACGGATAGTGGCCTTATTTGAGTTTTCTCTCCATCACCTTGTTGTTTTTGCGTGCAATATAGATTTGTAAATTGTAAATGGTTATGCGTAATATTGTCATGCGGTCACCATCATGCAGACTTTGGGTCAATAAGGAAAAACAACAAACATTCGACTATTCGTCGACTATGGGCAAAATCTGATGAATCAGATTGGACTAAGCAAATCCTTAGTCGGGGTCACCCCTAGTGTTGATCCTCGTTTAATGTCAATATAACTTACCTCCTCTGCTCTCCAGGTCTTCGTGCTTAGCCTCTTTCATCGGCATCACTTCATCTTCCTGCTCTTCACCACTGTTATCATTCTCCTCCTCTTCATCTTCCTCATCCTCCTGTAGTCCCCAGGTGTTCTGGAGCCCCTGCCCTACCTGACCAACTCCTGGAACAGGCACCACTGGGGAAGGCACACTGGTTTGTACAGTAAAGGAGTCACAGGAGCTAAAATGTTGATGAATAGAGATGTTCTCTGTTGCTTGTGCTCATTTTGGTGTTAGAACAATATGTGAAATCCCTTTCAAATTATTTTTTCTTTATCATTTAACATTTTGATGAATGACATGCACAGTTCTTTAAAATGTAAAAGATTATTAAATGTGTATTAAATGCAAATGTCCCTGTGATCAACACTGAATAGTTTACTCTCCAACATCTGTCAGAATTCTTCCAACGTAGAACACAGGTCATGATATAAGCTGAACAGTCCGTCTACTTGTAAAACGTCAGGATGAACTGATTCACTTTAACACCAAATTAATAATGTTGGCTGAATTGATCAATTCAGTGCCAGGTGAGGCCAAACAGACACTTCACAGATCAAGCCTAGGTTTTGTTCCCCTACTAGGTTTTCTTGGTATTGATGGGCTTCATTGTTAAATTGTTTGCAAGGCTGTGTTAAAAGGTACAGTATGAAGTATAAATCAACATTTAGAAGAATAGATTTGGCAAAGATTGAATATCATATTCACAAGCATGTATAAAAAGCATTTTGTTTTTGTTTACTTCAATTGAGTCTTTCATACAATAAAAGCAGGTCCCCCCACAGAGGCCGCAATCATGCTCTGCCCTGTTTCTGTAGCACATGTTATATGTAGGCAGAAGCTTCACTGGTTAGAAGACGAAGCTGAAGAGAGAGGCTGTTGTGCACAAATTATTTTAAATTGATGTTGAAGTTTTTGGTGGTAAAAACTTGACGAATGGAGGATAATACTTCTAGTGCATCACAGTGGCTTCTTGTCCTAAAGGCTGACTTATACTTCTGCGTCGAATCAACGGCGTAGCCTACACCGGAGGCATACCTACTCAAAGGCCTACGCACGTAGCTGATGTGCACCTCCTCCAAAATGTAACTATGCGTTGAATCGACGCGGACCGCAAGCCCAGTGATTGGTCCGCTCGGCGGCATTTTATTTCCCGCATTTACAGCACTTCCGGGATCTCCCCTCCTCAGCCGCGTATTTCATCTCCTCCTCTCTAATCTTCATGTAATCATGTCTGTATGATAAACAGCAACATGTATCAGCTGTTGATTAACATAACACGCTCTGAATCAATGTGGAAATGTAAACAGAGATCGGAGCAGGCCTGGAAACAGGCGACTGGACTATTAGAGAGACCACACTGCTTTCAAGTGTTTCGGTGGAGTATTGCTGCGCATCATGGACACATCGCCGCACAAGTATGTGGTGCTCATGTCCGCGTCAGCCTCTGCTGTGTAGGGTCAACGCAGAAGTATAAACCAGCCATTAGAGGGCACCATTGCTCCAGGAGCTTTACCAACATGAGGGATGAGAGAGGGAGTGTTTCTATCTAGAATCTGACTGCTGGACATCCCTTCATATCTCCATTTTTACACACTGTACCTTTAACCTGTTTTTGTTATTTCATTTTTGCTGTACCAAAATAGTTTGTGCAATAAATGCAGAAAAAACTGTTGTTCCTGACAAAGCATGCACATACACTGTATGCATTTCAGCTATATTTAAAGCTAGGGTTGGTAGTCTCGGAAAACTAGCATGAATTTGAATGTAGCATGTCTTCAGGACTCCGTCTAACCCCTCCCCCCCTTCCCCTCGGAGCTCCTCCGAAACGACGCCCCCGCTCACATGCACGAGCGCCGCTGATTCATGACCATATGATCATGAGTGATTCAAAACTGGTCCTCACCAAAACATTATCATAGTCAAAGTTAAAAACACAAACAAACATGGCTGCTGTTAGTACTCACAACTGTCATGTTAGCATTATCCAGTTGTACTGGTGACACGATATCAGGAGAAAAGTTATAACACATGTATTACTGTAACAGCTCTACTGTTTGTTAAACGTGTTCAGTGTACATGTTCTTAATTCCTACAGTGTTGACAGTCAGTGAAGGCACCAGGAGAGGTGTAGAGTGTGAGAGCGGGAGAGAGGACAGGATAAGTTTTTCATTCATTCAAACATTGATTGTTGTTTTGTTGGTTGGCGTGATCACGGACAATAGTGACCGGTTATTAAAGCTCAACGTGTTCACGAATCGGCTCGTCATCCCTACAGTGTCCGGACGGACGCTACAGTACATATACATTTCTGTAGGACTTACTAAATGTCATTAATTATTTTGCTTGTCAGAGCCCCCGTGGTGAGAGCTTTTTAGACTCTGATCCGGACTACAGTCCTGAGCAAATCACCTCATCGGGTCAGAGGGGACAGGCCCGAGGTCAAGCGAGAGGGGCAGTAAATACAGTCAGGGGAAGCAGAGGCAGGGGACAGGGAGTGCATGAAGGGGAAATGTACGCGCAGGACGCGGGCAGAACGGCAGGATGGCATTTGATTGGCTTAAAATTTTGGGACCCAAAAACGGTGATTGGTTGGTGTTTTCCCAGGTTTACTCCGGCTGAAGATAGCAGCTTTTTTTCACTATTTTTTAGGAACACATTATGTATTGATTGCCATCAGGACATAAAGATCATTTTAACCAGTATAACAAAAAGTGTATCTAAATCTGATTACCAACCCCAGCTTTAATTGTTAAACTTTGTGTTCAAACCTTAGAACCAGCAGCAGATTTTTCCATTTGATGCATAACATCAGTAAGCTTCGGGGAATAAAAAGGCTTTAAGAGTGCTAATTGGAAACTGAAAATTAGGACAAGAAGAGCTCAGTTCCTGAGTCTCCTGTCGTGTTCAATGATCTGAATACTTTGGCTATATCAGCTATTACATGTTTTCAACTGAGTAACAGCCAGTTCCTATAGAGTTTATGTGCAGCTTCACTACTGGGATTTTTAGAAGTGTTTCTCAAAAAGTGATAGGGAAAAAAACAGAGAAATCTGTTTGAGGCATCATATTATTCTGGTAGATGCTGTGGTCAATAACAGTTTTTAAAGGATACGTCTGAGGCGGGCCCTCAGATTTCTGAACGATGTCATTGGCTCTATCCGACACATCAGTCATCTCCACTGGAGTCTCATCCATTTTCAGCGCTGTGATTCTCTCCTGGGGCATCGACTCCGCAAATCCACACCTTTCACCTGCTTTCCTGGAAAATTGAAATTCAAGCATTAATGTGTTTATTCTAAAATTTTCATCTAAATATGACCTCTCTTATTTTAAAGTGCGATGTGCTGTTACTGCTTACCGTGCTTTTTTGTCATTCTCCAGGGCTTTGCTGATGAGTTCTGTGATTTCAGACACTTTGACACTTGCTATTTTACTGCATCTCATAACCTTCAACGACAAGCACACAAAAGACAAATAGTAACAATCCTTTAGGGATTCTGTCATTCTAATTTATTTCAGGATAACTACACATTCCTAACTTTGGTTTGTTCCCTTCATGAAGATTTCCATTGTGTTTAGTATTGTACAGTTTCTGTGCAGCTCTTTTTAATACCATCTGCTTTTACCATCCTGCTAGCTACCAAAGTAGGATGGTTGAGCTCAGTTGTGGTAGCACTGATAGCTGTGAGGCACAGACCTGCAACCAATTCACAGAGACTCTCAGGTTGCTTGTTGTTTGAAATTGAAAAGTTTTTCAATCAAAGCATCACTTCAAAGGTGTATTAACTAAATAACATTCCACCAGTTTATTGAAATGTATGGTGATGTATGAGGGAGAAAAGCTGTTAAAAAGTGATGCAGCCACACTGGTCCACCTCGCTATGAATCCAGCATGCTTTGTGCTGCAAAACATCTGCTTACTCCCAAGAGTGCCATCTTCTGGATAAAATATCCTAATACAACAGAATATCTCTGTATAACACACTGGTATAAAAGTTGAGCAAGTGTTTTTATGCACCAAAACAGAGGAACTCTCTTCCTCTGGACATTAAAACGGCGAGCTCTCTGGATGTTTTTAAAGACTCACCTTTTTAATCTGGCTTTTAACTTGGAGTAATTTTCTTTTAGCCCTGGTCTGCATTTTTAACATTACTATTGTTTTAACATTGTTTGTATTTACTTTATTCTATCTAATTATATTTGATTTTATTTTCATATTTATTTTTCTATTATTTATCTGATTTAATTTTACTGGTTTTATTATAATGATTTTATTTTATTTTTCTGTTACTTTTCTGATTTTATTTTATTTTATTGATTGTCATGGTTATATTTTTAAGTATTTTGTATCCCTTTCCTTTCCACTTACACCCATCACTGTTGTTTTCTGTCTCTCTGTTCTTTTGTGAAGCACTTTGGGCTGCATGCTTGACCGATGAAAGGTGCTAGATAAATAAAAATGAGTTTAGTTGAGAGTGTTGATGCAACTTTTTAGACGACAAGGTTTTAAAAATGTGTCTTCTACATCAAATTTTACAGGTCAGTTATATCATTTTTTGTATAGTTACTCTAAATGCTGCAAAACTTCACCTGCTCTTTCAGCAGCATGATGCCCCCACTGGACTGGATGGAGCAGATCTCTCTGTGTTTGTTCATTGCAATCATCAGCAAGCCATCCATCACCCGCTCCTCCCGCTCACAGGGATCCACCAGCAGATACGTTCTGCAGAAAAGAAAATGGCATATAGGAGAAAAAATAGAAAGGTATGAAGTAAAGACAATATTCATCCAGGAAGAGATTTTCAAATACAATGTATTCATTCTCTACGCCCATTCAGATACCTAAACTCCAACACTGACCTAAATACTTCTCCATCTGTATGGATATGATATATTACATTACATTTGTAAGAATCCAACTCAGACTAACAAGCAGAACTCCAAGACTGACACTCAAGAATGAATTTCCTTGAGAAGTTCATAATGTGTATCATTTTTTTTACATTAAATAAATCACATGCAACCAAAATTGGCACATTTTTATTGATGTTTCGCATTTTTCAATCTCCTGCCCTTTAAACACTAATAGTAGAAAAGTAGGTGTTTCCTTTATGCATACAATTCTGGGATTTTCTCAACCAGCATTTATGAAAGCAGTGACAAACTGTATTTACAGACAACAGTTTTTGGAAGTAAACTTGAGCCCATGCAGTGACTTCCACTACAGAGTCATGTCTGTTTTAATGCAGTGCTGCCTTTGGGCGGGAGGATCACAGCCATGCAGTATTGTTTTTTGGTTTCATCCCTTTTGTACAGAGATTCCTTGAGATTATCTGACTCTTTTAATGATATTATGTTGCAATTTTATACTGAAGAACATTATTCTTAAACTGTGGAACTATTTGCTCACCCAGTCTCTCTGAGTGGTGAACCATTGTACAATATCTTTAGTGTTTTGTGGTCATTGTCCCAACTTTTTTGAAACATGTTGCTGGTATCAGATTTAAAATAAGTACATATTTTTCATTAAATAGTTAACTTCTTTATTCAACATCTGTTCTCATACACATTTGGAATCGGGTTGTAGTTTCATACTGTGTGTAAAGGGACCATTAGTTCTCAAACACAAGGCGAAACTAACTTTGCCTCAATATGATTTTGAATTTTAGAATGATTTTAAGTTTAAAAGATGTCTGTCCATGTCTACATCATCAGTCTGAAAGCTGCAGTTTGGCTTGCTGTTTAACTGTGTTGTCTTATACTGTTTGCAACATTTTAACAGCACTCAAATATATCAGTGCTTCTTTGTATAAGACACTACAGTTCAACAGCAGCCAAACCTTCATCCTCTGTGATAATGAGTAAATTAAATTGACAGATCGCCAATCAAATACAAAGGATCCCATGTTGTAATACAGCATTGTTGCCTTACCCTTGTTGAAAGAATGCGAAGCTGACACTGATGGGCATGTGGTAAATACTCAAAGGAATAGGGTCTCTCTCCTCTGGACTGTACTGAGGGGGCACAGAAGGAAATACAAACTTAAAACCATGAAAAGCAGCAGACTCCTTCAGTATATCCTCTGTTAGTTGCATTCATGTATTTGTATGACAGGAGTGTTGTGTTTGGAGCATTGGACGTCTCCCAGTAGACTCAGTGAAGCAGAGACACCACCTGTGTCTGTCTGCTGCTGACTCACCACTGTGACTTCATCCCCCTGGATGCCCACATCAGGGCGTCTGAAGTGACACAAGGCAGTGATGGCAGCAATGCTGGCAGCATCCATCAGGTTCCCATCATGATTTAGCATGTGAACATCTACTCTGATCTGCCACACCTGCACGAAGACACACATTATCACCACCACAATGGGAAAAAATTCTCTCTTTTTTTTTACTTATTAGTGTTTGTGTGTGTTTTACCTTTTCTCCAGACACCACACACAGGGACTCTGTATCTATGCACTTTGAGTTTCTCAAGCATCTCTCCAGCTGTCGGTTCAGCTTCACTGACAGCTCAGACTGTCTGGAGATAAAGGAAAAGCCCACAGATAAGTTTAAGTTTCTGCACATTGTTTGACTAAATGCAATATGTGTCAAACAGTCCCCCTCTCTTATATCTCCCTTTACTATATAAAAAACAGGCTTGTTCTAATGTTGTACTAAACCCTGTGTTCACTTTAGAAGCAGGGATAAACTGAACCAGGCTTGCTAAATCAATAAGGTTTGCTCCCACAGGTATCTCAGTATACAAATAGTTGGAAAGATCAGCTGACAATTTGGATCACAAGACCATGCTTTTCTTTGATCAGGCTGTGTTGGAGATTGTAATTAGGTATGGGATATCAGTGTGGTAATGCAGCCTCTGCACAGTTAAAATTTAAGCTTGCTTCTTTAGTTTGTTCAATGCATGAGCAGTCTGTCCTTAAGCAGGTGCAGAGTGTCCTCTGACCCATTGTACATCCTTCACTCAGAGTACGAGCTCCTTCCCATTAAGCAGACGAATCCCCAAATGTAAACTGAACAGCCATGACAACTGTTTTGTGTCCAGCTCAATTCAAATGTTAAATATTTCTTGAAGCTGTATTATCTTATGCCATGTTTTTTATATTTCCTTATCATGTATCCCTTATTATTTTTCCGCGCAGATCTTGTGCAAAAAATATAAGTTGTTTGCTGTCTCCTTTATTATGTGTTTTGTGGATTGTTGTTTTTTGTGTTTTTATTTATTGGTAAATCTGTAGAACAGTTGAGCGTGTGCAGCACTTGAATCCAAGACAAATTTCCCCATGGTGACGATGAAGTGTACCGTATAGAGAATATGCAATACATGTATAATCTGTCAGATTACTTGTCCTCACCTGCCCTGTTCAAAGGCTGGTGAGGCCATAGGTGACAGCTCAATGTTGAAGAACATGATTCCCTCATTTGGTCGGCTGTCTTTAGGAGTAACCAGCTCACACGACACCTGTGCCATGACCCTGCGAAGCACAACATATATAGATTTCATGGTCAGAAAAAATATAGTATTCAACTTCTAATAAATAAATATTAGTGTTAAATTTTGGTTGGACTGATGGCAGAGATTATGCACAACTTCATCACTGCTTGATATCAGAGGCTCTCCACCCCTAAGGGTCTCCAACCTCATGGACAAAAGAGACAATTGTTTGTCTGATAGAACTTAATTTTAGAATGTTTCATAAAATCCAGAACATTTTAGAAATGCCAAATTAATGCTGAGTCATATTTGGGAAAGAACAAAAAAATAATCTTGCATTTCAAACTGTGAAGTCACGTTAAGAGCAGTATTTATGAGGAAGATTAAACACCATTAGGGTCACTTGATAAAAAGCACATACTTTAAATATCTGACAATGTATTCACCTGGTTTTCCCCAGATCTACAAAACAGCACCCATAGTCTGTCCCAAATGTGATCTTCATCTTTCTGTAGTCATAAGTCTGTCGTCCATCCAGGCGCTGCAAAGAAAGGACAGATGACACATAAAAAAGCTGTACTTTTTTGGGACCACATTGGTATGTACCAAAAAGTCCAAAACAACGTCTCGTGAAGACATTTGAGCCTCTAAATCAATAAGCATGAAGTCCAAATGTGTGAATGGATGGGTTACCAACTGTCCATGTCCCAGTGATTAAAAGCCGTTCTGCTCAAATGCCAAAACTAACTCACATTATTTTCTGCAACAACACAATGTGGACACTGTTGAAAAATCTGCTCACCTTTTTCTCCTCGATGGCTTTAAGCAGGAAATCCCGCTCACAGTTAGACAGTGGAGTGTCCTTCATTCTGCAGGTGTTTTAGTGGCTATTATTGTATTTAAATATTAATATTCAACTGCGTTTCCACAGCTTCAACAAACATGCGGTCACCATCGATGTTTTCTGATCTGTGCCCCGGAAGTACTTGTGACGTACCCAATTGAATGGTGAGGAGCTGGGAGCTTGTCTTTATTTTGCCAGGTTTGATGGCTAATGACTGAAAAAGCTATTATTGAGAAACCGGAAGTATATCACTCTCGATATCAGTGCATGTAATGTGCTGCCGGCTCTTTTTTTATTCAGTACTAAAGGTAGGCTTTTACTTTGAAAGTCTGCTCAACAGCAAGTTTTTTGATGCATTTAGGGTCTCATTATTAACTCGTAAATAAATGTTGACAGTAAAAAACTGTAGTAGAGATCCAGAGCTATGGCGTATGAAAGCATATAACCGCATATAACACGTTAAATTGTTGACAGAACAAATAACTTAGCTTTGTCAGTTGTCAAAGGGCTGTATTTTTACAGTCCTCTGGGGCTCATGAAAAAAAAAAGGTCAAGTGATGGAAAGTTTTATGGTCCGTTTTCAGTATGCCGATTTTTAAATCTATTTCTGCAAATATTGTTTAATATTCCATGCTCCTGTTACACCTCCGTGTATTTCTAATGTAATAAAAAAGCACGAAAATCGGACGACTAGAAGTAAAGGAAGCGTCTTGAAGCTAAATGAGCATTTTGAGTTCTATTCTGCTGTTGTTGTAGATACCAGTTGTTTCGTGATGTGTGGAAAAGAAAAGGGACATTGATGAGATAATGGAAAACATATAATAATTCACAGCACCATCTCTGCTCCCATCCAGTTATATGTTTCAACCATAGGTTTCGGTTTCAACCATAGAACATTCAACATAGACTGTTTAAAACCGTCGGTGGTACGTGAAGGCCTCATTCACGCACACAGTTCATTTAAAATGCGCATGCTCAGTATTGACTAGAAATGGGATTCATGGCTCTTTGAAGGGAACCGGATCTTGAGAAGAAGTTCCTTTCAAAGAGCCGTTCAAAAGACTGGCTCTTTGGCTCACTGTTATATTTATTTGTTTTTTTAGAAGTCAACCAGGGGTAACTCGTTTTTATCAAGGAAACAATCACTGGTAGCAGTTATAAGATAAGATTTGGATCAGAAGGATTCAAACTTACACATCCCACCAATAGAGTTTGGTGGGAATTATTCTGAAATATTGATTATAATTTAATTTGGCATTGTAAACATTCGATAAGATGGTGCCATATCCCCATGTTTCAACAGAAAGATCACTATTTAAAATTTTCCCTCACCTGAAAAACTTAGTGGCACTATAAAAACTACGCAGGCTACAGATAACTTCCATGCAAAACAACTGACTGTAAAATTTTCCACACAAGAACTTTTAACAATACAGAAAAAAATTTAAAAATAATAAATAAGAATAAATATATATGTATATAAAAAATATATATACAACAAAAATTGGGACATTTTAAAAATTTGAATGCTAAATTGTACTACCCCACCTGGTATTTCTACACCCGAACGACTTTACAAACAGGAGCTCAGCTCCTTGACTCGAATCCACATCAAAACAATGTAAACAATAAAAAAGTGTCGACAAGAAGTGTGTACAAAAGACTCGTGGACGGCAGCGTGGGCAATCTGCATATAAAAACGGCTCCCAAATGAACGGCTCGCAGCTGCGAATCGGTTCTCATCGTTTGCTTAAAAGAGCCGTTCAAAAGACCGACTCGTTCGCGAACGTCACATCTCTAGCATGGACTCGCTCGCGCTCATGAACCGCGCAGAACCGTTATCCAAGCTAGCCAAGCTGTCATCATCAACGCTCAAGCGTCTTCAGACCAACGTCGAGGACTCCCTACCGTCCCCGTTTGGCCTTGTTTTCTACACTCAGTGGGCCAAACTGAAAAGATACTTCCACGTTTTATTTGTTTCAAGGCCGAGAAGCAGTTTCAGTGGAAGACATTTTTTTCTGCAATTACAAGAAGGCACAAGGTTTGTATGCCTGCGCTCATTCATTCCCCCATCCCTGCCTGTGCGACATCACTGCTAATTTAGCAAGCTAACCCCTGTTATCCATTTATTTCTGTGGTCCATACAAATATTTTTGACCACAGTTTGGTTTGAAATGATATTCTGACGACTGTGAACTTAATGCCAGATCGCGTTTCATTTGTATGCTCCTAGAAAAAGAACATTGGTGTGCGAGTTCATCTTTTGTTATGCTAAGGTTTGCCGTTAATGATTAGCGCGCTGTACAGCTAGCAGTGTTGTGGTTCAACGAGCGACCCTGCTATCTGGCGACTGTTAGCCGAATGCGTCATTGGTTGTGGTTGTTACAACGGCTGTTGATACAAAATAGTTGTCGCGAATGCCTGCTACTTTGTTTTTTTAAGAAAATGCTAAAGTATATACTATAGTTATGCGTTTTTAATTGCTGTTTTTACTACAACAACTACGGATGCGTCCGGCTGAAAGTCGCCGGTTGACATGGTCACTCTACAAAGCGGAACACCGGCTTGTTAGCTAGCGGAGCAGGTGCTGCAGCCAGGACCATTCATTTATGAGAGTTTGGGTTATAGCAGCCATGTCAGCTCCACAGTCCCGTACAGTGAATTTTTAACAACAGATTTTTGTTCCACTCGTTCACAAGCTGGTGTGTCACATTGATATGAAGCCGAGGAGGTTGTGTGCTCTGTGGCTGGTGAGGGACGTTACCCCAACACTTGTGTACAAAAATAGTGTTTCGAATTTGCAGTGGGAAGCACCAGATACTGTGCTGGTTTTGTTTAACATTTTATAATCTTCCTTTTTTTCAGAGATAATCTTTTTTTTAGCTACAGCAACCATCTTTTGATTTATTTAACATTTAGGCCTACACATTTTTAACTACGTTATCACTATCAATTTATTGAGCTGTGCCCAATAATTATTCCAAAGAGTTGCTTTGTTTGCATTTACATCTGACATGAAAATAACCAAGTAACATATTGATGCTTCAAGGTAAGATAGCCTCTAACAGTGCTTCCCTCTCCCTTATGCTGATCAGAATGTTTCTGATCCCTCTGTGCTCTCACCTTAGGAAATAGAACAGCAGCAGTGTGGGAGGTAAAGTTAATTTGGAATTAGGGAAAGTGTGCCACTGGGCTCTCTGCTGTGATGCTTTCCTAATGTTGCTACTCACAACTGAAGTGAGCAGGTGTGGCTCAATCAATAGAATGTCAATAAAGCTGTTGTTTGGTGTAATATATCTCTGGATTGTACCATTGTGCAGCTGAGCCTTTTCAAGGTTTGAAGGGAAGATGAGAGCTCAGCGAAGGATTGTATTGGAAAGCTTTGTCACTTTAAATTAGGACTGGAAGGGGTATCAAAGAAATGACTGCTAATACAACAGATAGTTGCATGTTACAGGTTCATTTCACAGATACTTCTGGTATTGGCGTAGAGGAAGTCTGTCTTTGTTATATAGCTGGTTAGAATGCATAACAGCAAAGGAGGGGCAGACTTAAAGGAGCCGTGTGAAAACTATGTGAGAAGGTTGTGATATGAGAACACATTAGTAAGCACTGTGCAATGATGTGACCTCAATCTCTCTTGATATTCCTCTCTCACGCTCTCATTCCTCCATCTTTTTATGCACTTGTGTTTGCTATTTATATGAATGACCCCCACGCAAACATCCAGCTGCTCTCCACAAATAACATTTACCTCATGCCCACCTGCCTCTCCCCTCCTCCCCCACTCTCCCACACCACACCCTCCTCACACCACACTCATCTCTGACACCCTTATTTAACCCTCTTTTGCCCCTTCTGCTGTCACCACACACTCTCTCTCTCTCTCTGTTTGTACCCTATAGAGATGAAGTTGGACCGGGGCTGGATGAGGCTGCTGCTCCTGTTCTCTCTGGCTCTGGCAGCTTTGGCTGCCCAGGAGAGTCAGTTGGAGACCGATCTCTTTGATGTTGATGACGATATAGGCTTGGACGAGGAGGAGTTAGATGTTCTGATGGGGGAAGAGGAAGAAGAAGAAGAAGAAGAGGCCACAGTGATGGATGATGACAACTTTGACACGACAGACAGCGAGGACATTCTGAAAGAGAATGATGGAACAGATGGAAATGTCTCCTTCCAGGTCAGTCACAGGTCAATGAGGCCACACATATCTGTTACTCAGAAAATTAATCTGTTGAGACTGCTGACACAAGACATTTTGACTATCCAAAATATAACATTCAAATCAAGCGTCAACCTCCGGCCTAAATTATGAGTCCAATTCGGAAGCTGCTTGAAGCTGGATCTGGAAATACCAGAAACCCCATACACACCCATTCAAAAAAGACGATCTTTACAGCAGAAATAAACATGTTTACAGCCTGGTACAAAAAACGAGTGTAGTCTGGATAGCTCATTTCTCAATCGGCACACACTGTATGGAGGGATGAATTTTTTTCTAACCTGGCAATTTCGAAGATATTGAGATTACGAGTCTTCCAATGAGAGGCACAGCTGACTTGATTGACAGGTGGGAAAACTGTTGTTGTTGGTTACAAGGCTCAAAGCCCGCCTCTTAACGTCACAATCGCTCGACAGCAGCAATATGGCTGCCACCAACGATTGGCCTCAAAACAGCGCTTCAGAAACAGATGGGTGATGTCACAGATACTACGCCCATATTTTATACAGTCTATGATTTATAAATGGGTACAAAGGGAACCATAGGATGCTGTTTGTTTCTTCTTCTTGGATTTATTGGTCTCAGGTTGTTCCATATTTGCAGTTGTCCTACTGCGATCAGCCATTTGAATTTACAGAGTTCCACATTATTGGGTTTATGTTTATGTACTCCCTCTATTTAATATTCAGTGGTCTTTTTTTCAGTTGCAGCTTTTCCCTGATAGACACCACACACCTTTACATGGGCACAGCCATTGCAGAGAGCCAATATATTCTGTTCAAATTTATTAACTTCTGTAATTCAACGAGTGGCTTAAACCCAAAGGTCAAGAAATGGTTGCATGTGGAATTGATTTTAAATCATTGTTTGTACGTGTTCTGTTTAGTGGTGTTAGTAATAGATTTTGGGGTTGGGGTGTGGTAAATGGTGTATGAGTATTTGTAAAAGCATGTTTTTATTATAGACTGTATAAATAATGGACATAGTATCTGTGACGTTAGTCGTCTGTTCCTGACTGCTTTTTTGAAGCCAACCGTCGGCGGAAGCCTTATTGGAAATGCTGAGCTCAACCAAACTGCTGTCGAACTAGTGTGAGGTAAAGAGGCGGGCTTTGAGCCTCCTAGCGAACAGCTTTAGTGTTCCCGCCTGTCAGTCAAGTCAGTCATGTCCTTAAATGGGCAAAAACTCATAATCTTAATATCTTCTGAACTGTCCCGTTAGAAAAAAATTCACCCCCATGCAGTGTGGGCCAATAGAGAAATTAGCTACTTGGACCTAAACCATTTTTTGAACCAGGCTGTGAAAATGTTTATTAATGCTGCAAAGATCGTCTTTTTTGAATTGGTGTGTATGTGGTTTCCAGTGTTTCTGCCGCCAGCCTCAAGCGGATGCTCGATGAGCTGCAGTTTATAACACTTCCACATGTGCTTCATATTTTGAGACCGGCGTTTGCCACTTGGTATTTTCACTTTGTTGACATGAACCCCAGAAAGAGTGTCTGTCACTTTGTAGCAGCTGGTGGGGGATGCAAGCAAACAAACAATTAGGAAAATGTCAGGTAGACTGTATCAGCTTGTAACTCTGTTTTTGTACCCTAGGTAACATACAAGACCCCTGTTCCAACTGGAGAAGTCTACATGGCAGAGACGTTTGATGATGGATCATTGGACAGGTATAGACTAACTACATGCCACCAAGCTCAGCTAAAAACAGTGTGTTACAGCATGAATGTTTAATGCATGCTGGGACACATGAGCCTTTGCTGGTACTGAGTGACCAGGGAACCTTACACATCACTGGTTCTTCAATGTTAGTGTGTTCATTGTTTCTTTGTAAAGCTAAAGAGTCCTGTGATTCTGATCTCCACAGATGGCAGCTTTCAAAGACGGTTAAGGGAGATGCAGATGATGAGGTTGCCAAATATGATGGTATGTTTTTTTATTCCATTCTATCACAATCAGTTAAGCTTCTGTTGTATAGCACCTGTCATACAAATCAAGTGCAGTTCAAAGGGATTTACAAAGCAGCTCAAAAAGAGAGAGAAAATGACACAACATGGTGTGTATAGAAAAACAAATGTGGACTAGGCTGTAAAGATACACTTATTGCAATTAAATATATGTTAAAACAATCAAAGCTAAGGAATAAAAAAGAAGTTAAAAAATATCATTAATGTTAAAAAAGGCTAAGGAATATAAAAAAGATGATGCGTTCAAGTGCCAAAAATAGCAAAAAATATTAAAATTAAATGAATAGGTCATTGTATTAAGTACGATGAGGTATCCATATTTCCACCTCCTTTCAGAGCAAATAAGACAATTTACAGCTGTGGGTCTTAAATTGTAAATATTCGTCATGGTGAGTTGAGCTGGAAGGCAAAGCTTTCGATTTACCAGTCGATCTACGTTCCAACCCTCACCTTAGGTCATGAGCTGTGGCTTCTGACCGAAAGAATAAGGTCACCCTGAATTAGTTTCCTCAAAGGTCGGCTGGCTCGACCTTTGGAGGAAGGTCAGGAGCCTGGACATCTGGAGAGAGCTTGCAGTAGAGCCAAAAAGTAGTCAGATAAGATAAGATATTATACTTCTATTGATCCCCATTGGGGGACATTCTTTTGTTACAGCAGCTTACAACAATTGACAGGAATGCACAGTTGAGGGGGTTTGCGCATTTGATAAGAATGCCTCCTTGAAGCCTCCCTTTGGAGTTGTACTGGGTACATCCAACTAGGAGGAGGCCCGGGGTAGACCCAGAGCTTTCTGCAGTGACTATCCCACCTGGTCTGGAGGAGCTGGACAACGTTGCAAGGGAGGGGGATGCCTGATAGAATTTGCTTTGACTGCTACCTCTGCAACCCCACCCTGGTTAAGCGGTAAATGGTAAATGGATTTGTACTTATATAGCGCTTTTTTAGTCTTTTTGACCACTCAAAGTGCTTTTACATTACTTGTCACATTCACCCATTCGCTCACTGATGGTAGATACTGCTGATACTGCTATATGGTAGGGACCATCAGTCTCAGCTAATCTCATTCATACACATTCACACACCACTGAACAACAGTGGGAGCAATTTGGGGTTCAGTGTCTTACCCAAGGACACTTCAGCATGTGACTGCAGGAGCTGGGATCGAACAGCCAACCTTCTGATTGATAAACGACCTACTCTACCCACTGGATGGATGGATGGATGGATGGATGTCTCAGCTCGGGACTCTGAAACAGTGTTTATATTCTGTTGAATAAACTAATGGTGTCTCAAGCAGAGACTGTGTAACCCAACACCCTAAAAGTGAAGCTGTTATAGACAAATAATCTCATAACCAATTGCATTAAGAGTCATTAATATGAATGAAAATAACTGTTAAATTTCTTTTCCACTCCTTTCCTCTGAAGGGAAGTGGGCTGTGGAACAGCTGAAGGAAAACAAAGTTCCAGGAGACCTCGGCCTTGTTCTGAAGTCCCGAGCAAAACACCATGCAATTTCGACCATGTTGAACAAACCCTTCGTCTTTGAGGATGATCCTTTGGTCCTGCAGTGAGTACAGACCTACACTCATACACACACACACCAGTGATCCTTTTATGACCTCATCATTGAGCTTGGTCAGATCAGATTCACGGTGATGCCAGGATTTTCAAATAGCAAATGACTACCTGGGTTTAGTCAAAGCTATTCATTCGACTCCTGGAGCAAGTCACATGATTGCTCCAATCTGGCTCAGTCAGCAGTATTTATCATCTCTCAATAATCAGATTCAGTTCTTTAATTGAAAGGATGCTTGGATTACCATATCATAATGAAAATAAATCATGCTCACTCATGTCTGATTTTAAAAGAAGAACTTCTCATAGAGGTCTGATGGACTTTTTGTGATGCAATCTCAGGACTGCTCTAAGTTGATGGACTTGTATGACATGGTTTCATTCAAGTTTCTTGTTCAAGTTTGTGATCACTCACTGAAATAACTCAAATTCATGTTGGTAGCGTCGCCTGGTATGAATTAGCACTGCCTTTTGAAAATTGGCATTTTTGTGTTGACTATATAAATAATCAAGTCACCCAAGAGCCGTTGTTCTTTTCATGTAAACTAAGCACACGACATGTGCTGTTGCTCTGGTTCCAGGTATGAGGTGAATTTCCAGGAGGGAATCGACTGTGGTGGAGCATATATCAAACTCCTTTCAGACACTGATGATCTCACTCTGGTTGGTATTCTTGTTTTTATTCTACCTTATGTCTATAGTTTAGACATGCACAGTAACATTGTATTTGTGTCCTGCACATTAAGTGAGAACAATTTGGATTTAAACTTAAAAACAAAGCATATTTACCATTCAACTTAAACTCTAATTTTCTATGCATTGAAGGAGCAATTCCACGACCGTACACCATATACCATCATGTTTGGACCGGACAAGTGCGGCGAGGATTACAAGCTGCACTTCATCTTCCGCCATCAGAACCCCCTGAACAAAGACCTGGAGGAGAAGCATGCAAAGAGGGCTGACGTAGACCTCAAGAAGTTCTACACTGACAAAAAGACTCACCTCTATACTCTGGGTCTGGAAAGAATATGTATTAGCTTTGAAGTGTCTAAAATGCCTCACGTACCATACTGAAGCCTAAGAACTCTATACTACATTTCTCTACATACATTCCTGTGCTTTTTCTGAAGAGTGGATTTCTCTTTTTGCTCACATGGACATCTATCATGTTTGTTGTTGTCAGTTCTCAACCCAGACAACAGCTATGAGATGTTCATCGACCAGTCCAGTGTGAGCCGCGGCAGCATGCTGCATGACGTGGTGCCTCCAGTCAACCCTCCAAAAGAAATAGATGATCCCAGTGACTCCAAGCCAGATGACTGGGACGAGAGGGCAAAGATTCCAGACCCTGAGGCAGTCAAGCCAGATGACTGGTGACTACATCCCCCATCCTAGTGGACAGTGCAGATTTGTTTGCAGATTGGACATGTTTAAATGTTAGGGCCTCAGTGACCTTATTAATAATAACAAAAAACAAACATGGACTTGTGTTTGTGTGTTTGTGCCTCAGGGATGAAGAAGCTCCAGCAAAGATTGACGACCCTGACGCACTGAAGCCGGAGGGCTGGCTGGATGACGAACCAGAGTTTGTCCCCGACCCTAATGCTGAGAAACCAGAGGACTGGTAAATGAACACATTTAACTCCAAAACAAACAGACAACCAGCCTTTGAGTTATTGTACAGTATTTTTAAAGAAAAAAAACTACTAGGCCTTTAAATCTCTTCTCTGTGTGCAGGGATGAAGAGATGGATGGTGAGTGGGAAGCCCCACAGATTCCTAACCAAGCCTGTGAAACGGCTCCCGGGTGTGGAGAGTGGAAGCGTCCTATGATCAACAACCCTCAGTACAAGGGCAAGTGGAAAGCCCCTCTGGTGGACAATTCTAACTATCAGGTAACTGTTATTTTAACGAAGCCAGGTGCTATGAGGCTGAAGGTGCTTAACTTTACCGCATGGGTCAGACACAACACACTGCTAACTGAATCCGACTACTCTTCTGCTTACTGTCCCAGTTTTTTTATTTATTTGTTTTTTTCTTATACCTCCTTGGATGAAGGCTTTAAGTGTTCAAGTTGACCTTCAATGTTGTACCCAAGGATTTGTCCCTGCACGGTTATTTTATCTGATATTGAGATCATGATTATAAACCACATTTAGTTGTTCATTTTAATTAGGGTACACACTACATGGCAATCTGTTAAAGAATCTACCAGGGCCACCTAGATTTGAAACTGTAAATATTAAACATGATCAATGTTTAGGATCCGAAATCCTGTCTGTAAGGGGACCCCTGAGAATAGCCAAGCCGGCAGTCTGTGAGCCACAACCTCTCGATCCGCTCATGGGAGAGTGACTGTCAGTTTAAGGAGTTCTTATTTTTAAAAGCTGCAGACAAAGCAAGCATCATATCTCTGACAATCATGTTTATTTGATTGTCAGAAGGCTAAAATTAGTATTTGGTTAATTGTGCAGCCCTGTTAGGGCTAAATAGGGTTAAATTAAGATTTATTGGTCAAAAGTCAACTACTCTAATCCCCCTCTAAAAGTACTGATGTCACAATTCTTAATTTATGTCTTTCAGAGAGAAATGACGTGCAAATAAGTGCTGGTCTTTATTACTCAAGGGGTCAGGTTATTTGTGAATATTTCTCCTGACAAACCCTTTTTGGCGATTATTCAAGTCCCACTCAGGGTATCTCAGGAACCACTGGAGGCAGTGTCCTCAGACTTGGATTGGAGGATGTACGAATTAAATGTTGTTGGTTCTCTGGAAAACAATATTGAAGCACAACCTGAAAAGAGCACACACAAGAGCACTCGGCCAAATGACACTTAACACTATGTATCACATTCAGCACCTCTGACCCTTTTCTCTGTGTAAACCCACATGATGAACTCTTCTTCTGATTGTTTCTCTCAAGGGAGTCTGGAAGCCTGGTAAGATCAATAACCCGGATTACTTTGAGGACCTGCAGCCGTTCAGGATGACACCATTCAAGGCTCTTGGCTTGGAGCTGTGGTCAATGACCTCTGATATCTACTTTGACAACTTTATTATCACATCTGACAAGGAGGTGGCCGACCGCTGGGCCTCTGACAGCTGGGGGCTGAAGAAACTGGTGGCTAGCGCTAACGAGGTCAGTGTGACGCTTTATGCTTCACAACAGAAACATTGTTGTCGCTGTAAACGTACTACTAACCACATACATGTCTGTGTTTGCCAGGGGGATGTGAACACACAGTTGCTCATAACTTGTAATCCTTTTTTTCTTACAGCCTGGGATTTTTGCCCAGCTGATGTTGGCAGCAGAGGAGCGACCATGGCTCTGGGTGATCTACATTCTGACAGTTGGCCTGCCTGTAGGATTGGGTGTGCTCTTCTGCTGGCCAAAGGTAATGTGCACCTTAAAGGCTCATTTACTGTATGATCCCAGAGAAGCACACCAGAAAGCTATCTGAAGCTGATGATTGTCCTTTTTGTGTCCCAGAAATCAGAAGATGAATTCATGTACAAGAAAATGGATCCACCCCGTGCTAGAGTAGAAGAAGAGGAAGAGGAAGATGAAGAACAAGAGGAGGTTGCTGCAAACGAGGAAGACAAAGCAGGCGAGGCAACAGAGGGAGCAGCAGCTGCAGGTTAGATCGTCAAGCTGGACATCACACACACGCTGCTATTTGACTATTGTACTGCTGCATTGTTTCAGTCATGTTTCTTTACTGATCACCTTCACTTTCCTTCTCCCTACTTTGAAAGCAACAGAAGAAGTCGAGGAAGAAGAAGATGAGGAGGAGGAAGATGAAGATGAGGAGGAGGAGGAGGAGGAGGAAGAAGAAGAAGAAGAAGAGGAAGAAGAAGAGGAAGCCGATGCAGGAGGTGACAATCTAGAGGTGGATGCTGAGGAACAAGAGGTGGAGAACGGAGAAGAGGAAAGCAAAGCTCCTGAGAGGACATTAGAGGAAGAGGTTGGTCTCATTAGTAATTTTTATTATTGATAGTCAAGATTTCAAGATTCAAGTTTCTTTATTGTCATTATGCAGGCATAACAACATTTTGCAGATTTATTGCAATTTATTGTAATATTTCCTCAAATCATTTTGATGAGATTATATCTCCACTGTTTGCTTGGAAGCAAAATAAAAATGATCTGATAAAGATGCACATGTACATATTTAAATGTACATGATTACAACCTGTTGCAAAAAGCAGCTTTAGAAATGGAGCTCATTTATTTATTTACAAGCACTAAACAAGAGGTGAAGTTTTAATCATCTATCTGCTTGGATGATATAAAGGGAGAGTTACAAATATATTTGCGCATTTGGTGTACAGTTGGGATAAATTTGTGACAAACATGCTTTGAAAGAGTAAGTCCTTAACAAAACATTGGATCGTATGACAGTGGCACATGCAGAAGTTGAGTTTCTTGACATTTTGCAGCAGCTTCCCACAAGTTAGTTTCAACTCCACTTCAAACTTCCAGTCAACTCTGACATCAGTGGATAGTAAGTTGTAGGAGAGGAGCCTTTTACAAACCTTTGAGATGAGTCAGCATAATCCAATATGGCGTCCACCATCGTAGGGCTTCAAACATACACCAATCTTGCAGCAATGTGAATGGTGCAGTAGTTAAAATGTGTTTTTATTTTCCCCCAGAGGAACAAGTTTTAATTCCATGTATTTCCTTCTTTGTACATCTTAAACCACTTTATTATTCTTCCACTTGTGACAGTAGTATGAGTATAAAGCATTAATCTGATGAGTGTTTTGACATTATGACAAACAACATAAAGAGGTAATCACAAGTACAGCTACATATCTCCTGCTCTCAACAGCTTTAGTGACTACGGCAACAGCAGATGCATTTGGCGGTGAGCCATTAACATGTTAACATTGTAAACCCAATTTGTGGGGCAGACACATGCAGTAAGAATAATTCCGCCTCAACCAGGGAAAAGCAATAAGATCAGGTGTTTACATGGATACTAACCTGAATAACAAACAGCGTACACCAACCCATCTTTTTGTGTTACTTTTCCCAATGGGTTGGATCGGATTGGTCTCTTTTCATCGTGACGATCACAGGAAGTTTTTTTATTCTTATCAGGCAATTATTCCAGTTATTTTTTATTTTGATGTTCTCAGCTGAATTGTTAGTAAACTTGATCAAACAAACGATGAAAAATGAATGCAAAAATATTAAAAGATTTCAAAAACTAACAAAAAATAAGAGAAGATGTTTTGACTTCCAAATGAAACAGTGAAAAGCATTAATTATAACATTGTTTTGATGCATGTGGTCATGAAACACCTACAGTTACCACTAATGGTCAGGGGTGTTGCCAAAGAGGACACTTAGATCTTAGAGGTCTGAGTATTTTCAAATGTAGTTCTTGCTTTAAAAAGTATGTAGAACCTGAAATACACTGATGCATTAAGCACACTTAAACTGATATATGACTTTTATTTTTGAGAGTATCCGTGTGTGTCATTGTTGGTGATTTTAACACAGCAAGACCATGAACATTTGAAATCAATAAAACAAACAAATCTGTTAGAATGCATGTAAAGTTACACTTTTGACTTTTGTATGGTTGTATTGTATAAAGCACATCATAAATGTGAAGTATCAGTTTATTTCTTCATTATATCCCCACAGTGATGGTAAGCCTTGTGGCGCGCAGACAGACAATCTCATTCCCTCCTATCTTCTATTTAGACTGCTTCCTGTAGTCTCAACAGAAGGGTTCAGGTTTCAGCTTCAGTGCTTTTACCTTCAGGGATACTTATTGTTTGCTCTGTATTTCTAAAAAGCCTTGCATATGTCTAGATTGATTCCCAATGTCTCATCCATGTGATAACCTTCCTTGCTTCTTTTTAAATTATAATTCCATCAAGCAGCCGAAGGAGGTAGGAGACGTAGCAGAGGAGAGCCACAAACAATCCGTGAGAAAAAGGAGAGTACGGAAAGACTGAAGAGGTGAACCCCCCCTCGCCTACAGTCTCCTTGCTCCCCTGGTACGGAGGAGGTTGGATGAAAGGGCCCTCTCGACTGCTGCTGCCCCTGGTGTGTGAAGCAGCATGAATTTCCTCCAAAACCACCTGGTAGCCTGCAGTCTCCCCAGCTGCCCCATCCAAATCCTCTCCATCCCTTTGGCTACACCCGTCGCAGGTCTGCAGTCACCCAAACCACGTCCTATCATACCCCTTCTCTCATCTTGTCTGCTTGTTGAACTATCAGATAAATTCTATTGAGATTTTGTGCATTTTGCTGTTTCCCCTGTCTGTCTTAAGCTTCTAGTCTTTTACCCCTCTTCTCCTCTCAATGCCATCCTTGTCAAAATGCCTGCTTAAGAAGCCCTCCCTCCTGCACCTCGGTTCCTGTTTTCCTTCTCTATGCTGTCAGTCTTCCCTCTGAAAAAATATCACCACAGATCTCAGAGTGTGTCCTCTGAGAGTGAGGGCAGCAGCTGCCCTGCTGTTGCCTCTAGTCGTTCATACCAGTTTACAGTGCATCTTAGGGGCCACATCTCTGACGTACAACTTTATTCTCATGTCCTTTGTTTGAGAACATGTTCAAGGACAGTTCAACAAAGTTCCTTCCTTGTTCTGAGTTGTTTTCGTTTGTTGGAGAAGGTGAAGGGAAGGTGTGAAGAACAGCTGTTTGAGATCATGCGGGACATTTCAGCTGATGAATCACCTCAGTTTAGGTTTAAAATGTTACCTCTTTAAAGAAATTGATCATCTGTTTAGATTTTAGGTAGTTTGTAAAGAGCACCAGTTACTTCTTTGTCTTTTACTAAGTTATAGCAGTTTTAAAATTGAGAGTTAGCACTGATAAACATATTTATTGTAATGTTTTTGTTTCATTTTATGCCAGTTACAGATTTAAAAATGCAGTGTTTTTGAGTGAAATATGAAATACCACTGATGTTTTGATTCTGAGCCTGTCTGTTTGAATTGCTTTACCGGAGTAAAGTTCATGATCAAAATACTGACATTGGAAGTGCTTGCAGCTAAAACAGGTCATTTTAAAAGCCTTGGCCATCAGATGTCAATGAGACATTGAGATTTCTTTAGCAAACAGCTGCACATGAAACCTGGTGACAGGTACCATTCAGCCCGTACATAGCAGTGCTTTCTCTATATAAATAATAAGTATCTAGATCAATACAGTTCAGGATTGTGGACTGTTGCCTGGGAGAGTTATTGACGCTAATTTATTTGTTTTTATATTATTGTCTCAAGCTTTTGTAGTTCTTGATTTTGCCAGATGATGGCAGATATCCCTGTTTACATTTGTTTGCAAATTGTACATTGCTATTAAAAATAAAACTATTTAATACAAAAAATGTATAAAGTCTGATTTAATAACACTCATTTCAATCAATCAACCAATCAATCGTTATTTAAATAGAGCGAAATCACCACCAATGTTATCTCAAGACACTTTACAAACATAGCAGGTCTGCTGCTCCATACATGTTATTAACACAGACCCAACAATCAAGACAGGATGAGATCCAGTCCTATCTCACAGGCATGATGCAGTCCTATCTCATCCTAATCTCAACTCAACTCATTTTTATTTGTATAGCACCTTTCATATAATCAAAGCCCAAAGTGCTCACAAACGAACAGAGATAGAAAACAACAGCAACAGATAAAATTATACAAGACTAAAACAAGATGGAGGAATGTGATATGAAAGACTTGGAAACAAAAATCAATTAAAATAAAATAAAATAAATACTAGAAAAATAAAAACTTAAAAAAGAAGAAGATAGAAAAAAATAAAATAAAATAAAAAATTATGCTAAAAAATGGACATAAAAATAATAATGCAGTCCAGGGCTAAAATGAAATTACTCCAAGTTAAAAGCCAGATTAAAAAGGTAAGTTAACTTTTAAAAACACCCAGAGAGCTTGCCGTGTTAATGTCCAGAGGCAGAGTTCCACTGTTTTGGTGCATAAAAACTTTTCAAAGGGAAGCATTCGTGGACCTCAGTGATCGTGGTGCAACATAAAATGAGAGGAGATCAGTGATGTATGGATGAGCAAAACTGTTAAGAGATTTAAAAACAAGTAAAATAACTTTAAAAGCAGTTCTAAAAGAAATAAGTAACCAGTGCAGAGTTTTAAAAAGTGGGGTTATGCATGTGTATTATTTTCCTTTTCCTTGTTAATCCATGAGCAGAGCACTTTGCAGCAACTAGCAAATTACATTGGCAAGGAAGAACTTCCTTTTAACAGGCAGAAACCTCGAGCAGAACCAGACTCATGTTAAGACAGACATCTGCCTCAACCGTGTTGGGGCTTCTTTTACTTCTACTTCTGTTCTCTGACAGGTAGTGTTGGTGACAGAACACTAAGAGACAGGAGTGCTTTTAGGGTTTTATTAAAACAAAAATGTTTATAGGCAAAGGTTAAGTGTGTCTACACACAGAACAATTGGTACCAGGGTGTGTGTAGATGGGGCATATTCAGCATGCCAGGAAGAAACAAATGAAACTATTATACAACTGTTAAAAATATTAAAATTACCTCAATAAATTACAGCATATACAGAGTTTGTAGCCTCATAATACATCCAGTTCCTCCTTTTCTGGCAGCACCACAGCCACATGATGTTCACACAGGATTCACTACTTTCAACACACATTGAACAGGAATCTTCAATTTAAAGGGAAAATAAACTTTATTAGACCACATTGTTTTTTTCATGTTGTACTTCCATCCTCAGTCCTGTTTTTATCTGAGGCAGCAGCATTGTAAGAGGACACACTCCCATTTTGCTGCACACAGACAACATCAAGCCCAGTTTCCGGTCAGACCCATCCTCCATCAGGTGATGGATTCCAGGCCTGGCTGAGTGGATCAATAGCACTCAAGGCCTCTTTACTTCTTTATGTGTCTTGCATGCCGGGTTTGTCGCAGAGTTTATGACCCTACATTCCCTTTGTCCTCTTGCAGTTCAGTTTGGGCCTCAGTATTCAGTCATCGAAGAATCAGAGAGGGGGTCACATAGCACATGGTGCCATTGTCACTTTAAAAAAACAAATTAATGTTAGCTAAGACCAAAACTTGTGTGTGCTAATAACACAGCTTTTAGTTTCTCTATGCTTTTGCTTACACTAGCAGCACTTACAACACTTCTTAACGATCATGGATGCTGAAAGCAATCCATGCCTGCTGTGAAGACTTTATCTGCAACAGGTAATGAGAAATCTTTAAAGAAGACCAGATGTGCAATCGAAATAAATATATTCCTTTACTTTTTGAGAATAGTGTTTATTTAAACTAGAGGTAAACTATCTAATTAAGAGTGCACAACATCATTAAGGCTTGACAGGATAATCGTATGTTAACAGAACCAGTCTCTTCAGATTGACGTGGTTTCATCAGGCATACTGGTTGAGCTAATTTTTTAATGTTATCTGGTTTGATTGCTGCCAACCTCTACCTGATTATTTCTTTTATTTCACATTTCAGCATTTCTATTACAGTATCTTTACACTTTCTTCAGTTTACTGATAATTGATCTGATGACATTTCACGAGACATACAACACTGTCAAACATCTCCATTACGGTGATGTATCTTCTTTTTTTTAGCAAACGTGATCTTAATACCTTTAGCGTTTTTAGTAATACTGTTCAGTCTGTTAGCTTTTCTAAATGGAGGAGTACAGCCAGGCTACACAGACACGATGACATCCCAGACCTGCCAAAGCACTCAGATCCAGCTGACGTAGAAAATTTTTTTTTTTAAATAAATAACATAAAACACAGTTGAAATTAAGGTTTGTGTACAAACATTTGTTATAGTTCCAGGGTAGTTTAGGCCCTAACAGGTCAGTTTGACACAGGAACACTGTCAGAAGGCTGGGACAACTTGCCACCAAAGAGAAAACCAAGCAGGTTAAACAGGGTGAGGGATTATTCTACAGAAACTACTTTAAGATGGACCATTAGAAGAAACTTGAGGTACAAATGACCCTCAACCACTTCACACACCAGTTGGGTTTTTGTGATAGTGATTGAGGGGTGATGTCTACCTCGTCCTAATCGTGGAGGGTAGCTGCTGCAAAACAGACCTGGGCCAAACTAACATTAAATGCATTGATTTCTGAGCCTGCATGGTAGGTAGAAGGGTCAGCTTGTAGTTATTATCAAATAGTTAGTTTTGACTTAGATAAGGGAGCTGTGGTGCCCAGGTCTGTGGGCAACACTAAACACTCTCTTCGTCTTCATGGTAGATTTACCGCTTTCAGTCGCAGGCGGAGGACGTCACAGAGGGAACCTCACTTCCGTTTGCCCTTGGTGTCGGTGGTCTGGAAGACGCTGGAGGCCGACATGAGGTTCTCGATGTACTGACCCAAGACCTGGTTCTCTGACTTAAGCTTCAGGTTTTCCTCCTTTACTGCGTCGACTCGCGCTGACAGATCTGAAAGGTTAAGAAAGAGAAACTTAAGATCTGTCTTATCCTTGTTGAATTGTCTTGCTAATGACGTCAAACTCAAATATTTTGAGGTCTTGTTGCCTTTTTGAAGTTAAAAGAAGGGGACTTTTGTGTAATTAGAGGAGACACAGTGAATGTAAACATACCATTATTTCTATTTAATGTCATCCAGCTAGATAATCTCTGTAGTGTCCACAATGTCAGCCCCTTTGCAAAACATTTTTCAAGCACTATTTCTAGTTAGAAAGGACTCTATTGTTATTCTTATTTTTATACTACAGATGCCAAACTCAAGCTAGAAAAAACGAGCAATCAGCTGGGCAAACCCCTACTTGTGCTATTGGTGTTTGTAAATGATCAAGACAGAAAAATGATAACAGAGGTAGAGTTATTGTTGATTAGTAAAGGACTGAAGCACAGAGAAAAGCTTCAGGTGTTCTCTCACAAGAGTGTAAAATACATGACTGCAAAATGCTGAGGAAAAATCAAGGAGAATGCTTGGAGAGTTTTCAATCTGGTTTGTTTAAGAGGAAGAAAAATGTATTGCTAATGATTTGCAGTATTTAGGCACATCATCAATACTTGGCTGGACAGCAACAGTAACAATTCTAAACTGAAAGTGTCTGCCTTGGATGTATAGCCGTGGTAGAAGAAGAAAGAGTAGAAGGAGCCATATTTCACTTATCCTCACAGCTACAGCATAAGGAGGCAATAGACTGACAAGATGAATACACAGGACCTAACTAGGGATGCACTGAAATGAAAATTCTTAGCCGAAACCAAAACTCCCTACTGTGTACTAACCTCAGTAAAATCCAGGCAAGCGGGCTCTCTGCATCCATCTTGGCCTGGATCATTTCTAATACGCGCTGCTTTATTCCCACATCCAAGAAATGATCTTTATAATGTGGATCAAGTACAGTCGGGATGAAGTGCAGAGAATCCGAATAGATGTCAGTGAAACGTGTGCTGACAGACTCTTAAGAGTGAACTTTTCATTGTTTTCACTCTGTGGTCCGTCTCAACCTCTTTGCTTAGAAGATGCTTCAGTGCTGTAATTAAAAGAATAACGGATGCAGACATGTGGGCCTTTATCCAGACAAGCGTGTACTGGTGGTGGTTTTTGCTTGCATCATCACAACATTCTGTTTTGGCCGTGTTGTTTTGGTGATAAATGTATCTGCCGAAAAATTTTCGGTGCATCCCTAGACCTAATGTTAAAGATCAAACTCTTCTGGGACAGATATTGTACGTCGATCTATGTTTAAGAGGAGTTCCTCAACCATAGCATCCCAGGAGTTAACAACAATAATAATCAATAAAACCTGTTAGCAGTAATGAACAGGCCCACACACCTTTGCACCTGTTGGGGTGTGTCTCAAGCCCTAACTTACCTTCAAGTGTGTGTTGAAGTTCCAAAACTTGATTTATTAGCCTTGTCTTCTCCTCCATCTCCACCTGGTTCTCCATGTCTTCTTAAACAGACACAAACATAGTTATTTACACACTATCACAACTATTATTTTGCAGTGCACCCACAGACATAGTTACACACTGATGCATGAGAGCAGACATACCAACTATGTCGCAGTTCATGATGAAAAGCTCCTTCTCTTGTTTAGTGTACAGGGCTGCAGATCCACCGTCCACTGTGGAAGAGGAGGAAGAGACACGATGAGCTCCATTACGTAGTCAGACCAGTCATAACAGAATGTTACTTTGAAAAAAAACATTATGAGTTTTATATGGGACACTCATTAGGAGCTCACAATACATTAAAGACGATCATGCTGGTAGACTTTGCTGACATAGAACAACATCACTTCAATTACATGGATGCTTTGAGGTAGCTTAGTAAGCAGCCCCTAAAGTGAACATCCTGTGTCAGCTGAAGACGACTGAAGTATCACTGATTTGTGCTGTATTTCCAAAACCCAGATGACTTTGAGTTAGCGTTGTTAAGCCTTTAAGTGACGGGTTCACTTCTTCGTAAACAGACCTCTGATTAGTTCTCCCTGCCTGCTGAGGATGAGGACAGCTTGGTAGGAGCAGGTACCGCACCCAGCTTTACCCTAAGATGAAAAGGAAAAGCAGCCTGTTGTCTGAATAACTATATTTGAAATGGCTTATTCGGGAGTCAAACACTTCGAAAGATCTGGGAATTCATCTTTGAGTTACTGTTTCCGTCTGTTTTCACCATTTTACGTTTTGACATTAAAGCGACAAATGGACGAGCAAGTGAAGCAGCTCTGTGCGTCAAGCCAGCACATACAATCACCCTATCAGAGCAGTGGTATTATTAGATTAGCAGAATTAGATATCAGCACTGAGTCAACCCTATAAGTATGTAAGTATCTATTCTGCATCTGCATAAAACGCTGACATTAGCAGTGTCCGATAATACACGCTTGTACGTCAGCTACATAGAGAACTATGCTACGTATTTAGCTAGCTACACCAACGTAGCTGCAACATAAGCGAACAGTTCCAACAGAAAATGCAATTTAAGTGTCTCTCCGCATCATCCTAAACGCATTCCTCTTCTTCTGCTTGGGTTTAAAGAGGCTTTCTGGACAATACGTGTAATATAGTGCTGACGGGCATCGTCCAGATTGTTGCTATCGGCTGCAAGCTAACTGCTGCTGCCAGCTAGCTTTAGCTTCAGATTAATAACAGGTTGAGATTTAGCTTCACTCAGATATCGGTAACTTACATTACCTAGGTAAGCGTGTCTGTGCGTTTAAACTCACCTAAAGCAAGAAATGTCTCCTCCGTTTAGCGGAGTTACACTGTAAACAGAGCAGAGCCTCTGTGCTGATGTTAGAAAGGATGTCTGGTTGCTTCACCCACCAACGTCACCATGACGTCACTGTATGTCAACCGCAACCACCGACAGAGGGAGCTATTCTTCTTCTTCTTCTTCTTCTTCTTCTTCTTCTTCTTCTTCTTCTTCTTCTTCTTCTTCTTCTTCTTCTTCTTCTTCTTCTTCTTCTTCTTCTTCTTCTTCTTCTTCTTCTTCTTCTTCTTCTTCTTCTTCTTCTTCTTCTTCGAGGTGCATTACCCACACTCACTGGACTGTGTCGAACAGGAGATTTGGCAGTAATAAAAATATAAAGAGATTTTTTTTTTTTCCACTTAACCAGTGTCATTTAAAAATGTAACAATCCCACTATATAATTTCCCCAATAATCCCCATTCCACATAAGAGCCATGGTGCTTTTCCTTGTTTCTTCTTGAATGAATGAACTTCTACATTATTCTTGGTCTTCTACAAGAAGGGGCAGAGTCGCCTCTTTTTCTTAAGGAGGCTCAGGTCCTTAGAAATCTGCAGAAAGATCCTGCATATGTTTGATTAGTCTGTAGTAGCAAGTGTGTTACTTTATGCTGCAGTCTGCTGGGATAGTATAACACACAAGGATGCGAGGCGACTAAAGGTGCATTTCGACCAAGAGTTACAGGGTCTTTTAGCCCCCAGAACTACTTTCCCCGGAACTAAAAGGTTCCTGTGCCCCCATTGTTGTCTAGGTTTCGACCGCGAGCTGAAGTCCCGGGTAGATTGTGCAAATCAGGCAAGTGAGGTATGGAGAGAAAAAAAGATATTGAATAATATTTTGAGATCTTAATACAAAACTAAACTAGTATGCATTCCCAGGAACTCCCTCTGGGTTTCAACAACTGTGTAAACTCCACAAACACCGTTACGTTCAGCTGAAAGTCCCAGGACCTTTGAAAAGTACTAACCCCCAAGCAGGGGCTTTTCAGGGGGGATTACTCTGAACTAAATTTAAACCCTGGTTCCTCCGGTCGAAACGCACGTAGCTCAGGAGTAAAGTCCCTAGTTCCAGGGTAAAGTTCCTGCAGTCAAAAAACGCCTAAACTAGTGAAAAGAGCTGGCACTGTGATTGGAACCAGGTTGGACTCACTGGGGGCTGTGGTGGAGAGATGCACACAGAAGGAGCTAGAGGCCATTCTAAATTACACAGATCATCCACTTGACAACTTCTTTGTGGACCAGAGAAACAGCGGAAGTGGACGGCTCATCTCTCTGCGCTACAGGACTGAGAGATACAGGAAATCATTCATTCCTGCAGCCATTAGGCTTCATAACTCTAGCCAATGGGAGATGAGCTGACAGACACTTGAATTACTTGTTTTATGTGATTTTTATAATTGTATCTGCCAGACACCTGGATTTCCCTTCAGGGATTAATAAAGTACATTCTATTCTATGGATTGGTGGCGGCGTGAATGGAGAATATGGCCTCATAGTAACATATAATCAGATAAAGATTTTTTCCAGGCTGTAATTAATCATCGGATGTAATCAGAAGCGACATACTGCGACATTTCATGCTTTGTCACTTGTTTTCAGACGTTCAACTTCCCTTGTATTTACATTTTTTACATTTATTTCGATATCACCCTCTGTTACAATTTCAGGGATTCCCAGGCGCGTCATGCCCATTCAAGCAAATGGGGTACGTGCCTCACCAGATTTGTTTTACTTTTTACATTTATTTTCAAATGCCCTTCATTTAATATTAATACAATGATTTCATATAAAATCCTCCGATCAACAATAGTATTTCAAGTCAAAGCAAGTCTTTTACTTGTGCCTTATATCCAACGTCAAAAAAGCATCCACCCCTCTCTCTGTAGTTGGTTTCATCCAAAAGACTGCACGTGATCGTCTCTGTGCAGCAGGTAAACACAGACACAGATCTCAATGACAGACACGCAAGCGACAGGTGTGAGTGTAGCACTGTGTCTTCAGTGTTTGATGCTCCAAAGCTTCAACTCGTTTTTGTAAAAAAATAGAAATAAAAAAGGTTCTAAAATGAAATATTATGAGTTAAATGTATGCACTGGTTAAAGATTGTATTCGTCCCTTATTCAAGTCGTTCTCACTAAATGACGTAGCGCCCTGTGTATGATCATAAGGAGAGTAAAGAGCTGCGTGAATCTTATGACAGTAAAAGGGCTGACAATTCTTACTAGCCTAATATCACAGGGGATGGTTAGCAACACAATAAACTCTACCTGACAATTGCAGGTTTAGACACTGGAAAGTATCTTCCTTCTTTAAATAAATAGCAGAAAGCCCATAGGCTGATAACGTAAGAGGTGGTTTACTTTTAGTGATATAACACTAAGTTTCAAAAAATAAACATGATTTAACTGATGGGGAAAGGACCCAGGTAAATTACTTTAAAAAAGTAAGAACAAGCAGTAGAGATATAGATTAATATTCTTAAAAACTTCATGAAATAATAGTATAATGGTAATGGTATTAAAATCGTATTTTGGTTTAACCATAAGAGCATTTCCCTATTATGTAAATAACTCATAACAAAATCATTTGGATTATTTTATCACAAAAAAAGTCCCCCCAAGTCTTGGTTTGCATGAGACCCCTGGGGATTCCCATAATAACCCTTATTACCAGCTTCTTCTCACTTAGAGAGAACATTGAACATTCTTGCAGTGAATTTTATTCATGCTGACTGCCTGTACTTATTGTCCTCCATTCTTGCAAATATCTAACAGTGAACCATTTCTCAACTGAATTCCCTAGTGATAGATTTAGTCAGCTGTATCTTTCCAGATGCACCAAGCAGCGCCCTCCTGCACAAGTTTAACTATGACCTTGTAATCCTCCCTCCTCTTCTCCTCTACGCTTCTTCTCCTGCCACAATCACCATCATCCAATTTACCATTTTGATTCTTTTTGCATTCATTTTCCCTCACTACATTCGACTCTTCAAAAAATCCTGCCACCTACGTCCATCTCTTCTGACTCACTTCCTGATCCGTCACTTCCCTCTGCCGTGAACCGTCCAGTCACAGTCCAGTGTTGTCAACCGTCCGTCACATCGACATGCTGGCCCAGCAGACAGGCTGCTCGCCTCAGGGGAAGTACATACAGACCACTGCCTGTAATAACGGAGTCACAACTCAACAAACTTGCTGCAGTGCTAACAGATGCCGAATTGCCCAGTCATTCTCAGAGACTGAGACTCAGAGCAGCAGTTGGCAGGGAAACCTGACCAGTGCTGTTGCATCAGACCTTTATGTGTGTTTTTGCCTTTGTGCAGCTCTCTGTCCATCTTGCATTGAGAGGTTTCTGGCTGATGTTAAAGTTAGTAGCCTATACTGTGTGTCAGTTTGTTTGGTGTTCTTGCAGCCTGTATTAACATATTAAATTGAACGTAGGCTTCATATGCAGATTGATCCTATTCATTCATATGGTCATAATTTAGGATTTATCCTGGGAAAGGAAAGTGTCATCCAGTGGCCCAAGTTCTCAGCATTTAAAGGTCTTTTCCTTCAATCCAAATTCAGTTACAGGACTATTCCTGTGTGTGCCTTGACGAAAGTCAAAATGCAATACCAAAAACAAAGCAATGCAGCTTTTAGAGCCACACCTCAGCCCTGTCACGACACAACACACAAACTTAACCACTCTGGTTTTACAAGCTATATTTGTTCTCCTTGTAGCCCTTTGTTCAATCACATACCTATAACAAGTGCTCTAACCGTCTGTCATGTGCACTGTTATTTAACACAGAAACCAAATGAGAAGTTTGATTAAATATAAATATATATGTTATGGCAGAAGAGAGAAATGGTCTGTTTACACCTGAGGCCATGATACATTTACAGGGGAGGGAGGTTGTCTTTGGCAGTGTCTCTAAGTCAACACTGGAGACGTAAAACTGAAATCTATGACGGGAGTTAGAAAGGAAAAGATTAACTGTTTCAAAAAGGATGTTTGAATAATACTAAGGTTTTTTATTTTATTTTTTATTTTACCTTTATTTTACCAGGTAAAAAATGTTTAAGAACCAGTTCTCATTTACAAACATGACCTGGCCAAGAGGTGCCAACTTGAACACATACACACAAATAGACATTTAAACATGAAATAGAACAAAAGTGAACAAGTAACAGGTTGGCTGTACAGCTGCAAGTAACAAGAAACTGATGTTTGTATGGAGCCCATAACAAGTAAAGGTGAGAAAGGGACTAACTGAAAAAGAGACCTTTATGGTCTTACCTGTGTCATCTGCTAAGGAAATGTTTGTAAATGTCCCGTCCTCTTCGTCTACTTCAGCCTCCATGACTTCAGACTCCATTACTTCACCCAGTTTTCTTCCCTTCCTCGTTTTTACCTCCCGCAGTCTTTCATTGGTGTCAGAACTTTCCAGCATTTGTCATTTTCTCTGTTCAAAGTTTGCTCTCGTTTTGTCTCTCCTCCTGTCTTCTTGTCTGTTGGCCCAGCCTCCACGCACACACACCTGCCGCCTTAAGCCCTCACATCGTCACGGTTACCTGCCCTACCTGACTGGTGGCTCAGGTTACAGACCTGTCAGGGGAATTGGTCGCCTGGGAGACCAGTGGACCAAAACATGAGACAGGCCAGCAAAGCAGGAAACCTATCTATAGGGTCAAAGTTCCAGTGTGCTCACGTGAAAGGGAGCCATAAAGACAGCATACACTCACTTACTCGGTCACACATTAAAAGAAGTAAGAGTGTGTGCTGTTAATGAGGGCATGTAAATACAGTCTGACGCTCCATCTGTTAATTTTATCTGTTATTTTATTCAACTGTGGTCAAAAACACACACATATCAAATCAACAGTGTTGTGTAACAGTGTGACTCAGTCTCTGTCACAGTTATTCACATTATTTTCACTATATGTGTTCACGCCTTAGTGCAGTGTTGACCTAAAGAGACCTAAGAGGACATGAAAGCAGTTCCAGTAGATGTCTGGGAACAGACTGCACTCTGGTGGTTAATGTTGAGCACTGCAGGTCGCTGAGAGACATCAGGGACTCCATGATTCAAGTGGGCGGCAGTGATGCTGCAGTTTATGCACGTGCACAGTGAAAAGAAGACCTCGGCCCCTCGTGGTGTAGAGGTGTTGGAGTTAAACTGCTGATACTAGACTGGATGTCAATGACACTTTTGTTCAAACTAACTGAATTCACTATTTTTTGTAGGAACTGTATGCATAAAATGCTGCCAAAAACTGCTGTAGCCACATGTTTTCAGGGCTTTAAGAAGTTATCATAACTGCTCTGCTTCAGTACCATGTCGACATTTGGTTGTGACTAAACAACTGTGGTGAATGGTGATGTATGAGAAGACAACTGCTGCATAAAATTTGTGCTAAAATTAGTGCAAAAGTCTGGTGATACTGATGAATATCATAACATTATAACACAGCCAGGAGAAGAAAACTACAGCAAGCAAGTTAAAGAGGGTTTCTAAGTCAAGCCTGCAGAAAATAAGTAATTTTAGCGCTGGTAATGTGAATCACAACACTGCATGGTTTAATGGTTTGAAAGTCTGTATGTCTGATTCTGCATTTTTATGTCTGTTAGTTTATTTTCATTTATTTCTGTCATTTTATGCTCACACGTCTGTATGGGGTTTGGTGTTGTTGTTTTCAACTTAAGATACTCTAGTCTTGTATTGTATCTTATTCACTTTTTTGCATTGATACTGTATATTTTGGAAAAGCTCTTATTTTGAAAGTCTACATAAACATAAAGCTAAGTTATTATTTGGATGAGGGCTGTTTGCA